>NC_060153.1:3299201-3419757 GCF_021292245.1 Micropterus dolomieu | reverse complement strand
TGTATTAATGGTATCAAAGATCGACACGTGGATGTTCTCAGTAAGTAAAATTCATGCTCATCATGTGGCACCATGCATTGCTACACTGTCCAAAGTTATGTTGATTACTCAGCTTCTTGCTTGTCTTCTTTTTTTCTTCTCTTGTTGGTCTTCTCCTGGCCAGTCAATAATGCAGGGATTGGCCTAGTGGGTCCAGTGGAAAGCACCACCATTGAAGAGATGAAGAAAGTGTTTGAGACCAACTTCTTCGGGGTGATCCGCATGATCAAGGAGGTGATGCCTGACATGAAGAAAAGGAAAGGAGGACACATCATCGTGATCAGCAGTGTAATGGGACTGCAAGGTTAGCCGACAGTGATGAGTGAAAGGAGAGGAGGCGGGGTGGGGCGTTAATTGGTTCAGGGAGAAATGACAGGTTTGTCAGCTTCAACTTGACATATGCATGGGTTGATGATGGACGAATGGAAGAGTGGGTGGATAGAACACTAATGGATGGTTTAAGTGCTACTGTACGTCTTTACAAACAGGGATGTGTCTACAAAAAAAAGTGAACAAAAAGAACTCTTCAAGTTGTCTGAAAGAGAAATTTTAACATTTACTGTTTCTCTAGGTGTGGTGTTCAATGACGTGTATGCAGCTTCCAAGTTTGCCATGGAGGGCTTCTGTGAGAGTTTGGCTGTGCAACTCTTGAAGTTTAATGTCACGTGAGTGCCACTAATGCTTCTTCTGTCCATTAGTAACAAATAACAACAAGCTTTAATCATGTGTTACCTGCATTCCTTGTCAGTTCTGACTGATTGTCACAGTTTTATCTATAACTACATATAATACTTAGCTTCATTATTCATTAATACATTGATTTTTTTTCAGATTACTCAATTAATTGTTTAGACTGCTGAAGGTGCTGTCAGTCATTTGCTTATTGAGAGTCGACAGCCATGCGAGCAGCTCTGGCTGTACTTAGTCACAGCTATCTGAACGAATTGCAAATTCTAACAATGAAAATGCTAACATGCTGATGTTTAGCAGGTATGTTAATCATTTTAGTTTAGCGTGTTAGCATGCTAACATTGCTAATTAGCACTAAACACAAAGTACAGCTGAGGGTGGTGTCAGTAGTTTTGCATGTATGTGGTCATAAACTAAAGTTCTGGACACATTTCATTTTCGGCCAATAGATGAAACATTCTTGGTAGCGTTTCTCTAGCTGCAACCGACAAAATGTTTGGCAATTTTATTATTATTTTGTAAATTAATTATGAACTAAAAGTCTTTTACCACTCACTGTTTTTAGCCTGTGTGGATTGTTTGAGGAACTGCCCACATCTCCAGTACTTTCAGCAAGTGAAAACAAAATTAACCTCAGTCTGATTATCAGGCTACCACTGTTCTGCCTTTGGGACACTAGCACTACATGGAATTTTCACAGGCCGCTACCATGAAAAGTTACATTAATGTGACCATGTCAATTATGTATCTATAGATTTATAGATACATTTATAGATACATTTATAGATTATAGAAAAGACTCTCATCTTTTGGTAATTGCGGTCATTTCCAAAAAATAATAATAATTTAGGGGGGTCATTGTACATCATAATATACAACTTTTTTTTAAAAACTCAAAAAATCAAGTGTCTTCCTGCTTTCGAAGCAGTTTAACAGCCCAACATTGTTATAAATCCTTGAAAACTTTGGGTCCAAATTTATTGCAATGGTCTAACAAAAAAATTGTAGTGAAAATGTGTTTTCATTTACGCAGACTACATCCAAATGAGGCATGGTGGGTGTTAAAGGGTTAATTGATATTTATTTAAAGTTTTGCTGATTAATATTCCGTTGCGCTATTAATTGATCAGTGATTTCAATCCTTACCCATTTCCTCATAGAACTCTTCCTACATCTGAAAATTGCTCTGTTGTTGATTTACATACTTTTCATGTTCCGCCTTTGCTCTGTGTCTCTCTCTCTCTCTCCTCAGATTGTCACTGATTGAGCCGGGCCCAGTGCACACAGAATTTGAGGCAAAGATGATTCAGGAGGTGAAGCAGAGGGAGTGTCCTGGAGCTGATCCTGATACAGTGCATTACTTCAAGAATGTCTATCTTCCGTCTTCTATTGACATCTTTGAGGCAATAGGACAAACGCCTGATGACGTCGCCAGAGTAGGTTCACAAGCAGCCTGTGACTCTACCTCACTGTGCTTTATCTGTCTGTCTGCATCGGTGAATAATCCTGTAAATCTGACTACAAATCTTGTGTGTTTTGTGTCCACTCTCTCTCTCTTTGCAGTGTACCAAGAAAGTGATTGAAGCAAGCAGGCCACGTTTCCGTAATCTGACCAACCCATGGTACACGCCCATTGTAGCGCTGAAATACGCTGATGAAACTGGAGGCCTGTCTGTCCATGCCTTCTACCACATGCTCTTTACCATGGGTCCACTGATGCACGTCTGCATGACTGCCATGAAGTACCTCACCTGTGGATGTCTGAGGAGTAGAACAGTTTCACCAAACTAAAAACGTATAAACAATGTGATCAAACGAAGAGAGGATCTTTTGTGACTTGCCATATTTCTTGTTGCATATGCAGTGTGTATTGCAATGAACAGTCTTGTGTATTTTCTTTTCTCTGTATAGATTTGCAGTTTATGAATGTACACACTTGAGACTAGATGAGTGAGATGATGTATTAGCCTACCCAGAGTGCCAAATG
This sequence comes from Micropterus dolomieu, assembly GCF_021292245.1. Lineage (NCBI taxonomy): Eukaryota > Metazoa > Chordata > Actinopteri > Centrarchiformes > Centrarchidae > Micropterus > Micropterus dolomieu. Next base: position 3,417,041 of record NC_060153.1, on the reverse strand, counting down.
AGTAGGGTTTGCACTTATAAGACAATATACTGTAGCCTGATTTCATTATTTTATCCCCATCAGTCCCACAAAAAAAGGAACAATTTGATAGTCCTACACCTTGCTTATTTGTAGCCTATGTATTTGCATCTATGTAAATATTTTTTTCAAATTCCTTCAGTGAATTGGAGAAAATATTTTAGTTTAAATTGTAAAACTTCCAGGAATTGTGTTACTGTTTCTGATAGTTTTCAGGAAATGTGGTTGCACCACAGTCTGTATAAAGGGTCGCACACATTACTCACGATTATGGTTTTTAGTTATATGCACAGGTTCCATCACTTTCTCTTTGTGCAGACTCCTTTCTGGCACTGTCTGTCATTTCTCTCAGGTGACATATTATATACCCACATTTCAGCAAAAATGTCTCTGTGGCCACTTCAGACTAAGAGTTTACCGTTTTGTAGTCTGTTTGCGAATAAAAGGAACTGACATATTCTGGAAATAAAAGATACAATAATACAATCAAAGGCATTTCTTGTTACAATTTCAAATAATGTTGACAGGTATACTGTCTATTTAGAACTACCCAAACTGCATTGTTTTAATATCATAGGGGGATTCAGACAAACAAACATTTGCGTTTCCACAAAAAAAGAAATACTGGAATTAAATTTAACTATAGTGCAACATGTCCACCTCTCAATATGTCAAGACATATTTATGATGATAAACATCTGGTTTTCTTATAGTACCATTTGCGTTGCATATTGGAGTATGTAAACGTCTGTAATGTTGTCCTTGACACTTTCAACATATGTCCCAATTCTTTATCCATGTGTTCTTTAAGAACAGCATAGAAATTAAATTTTCATTGTTACATTTTCTTATAAAAAAAGGCCTATACTTTACTGACTGGTAAATCCATTATATAACGTTAGATGAAAATATCCGTGGGTAAGATCTCTAGATGGTTTTACTCTAAGAGTAATTGTAATTAAGTTCTTACGAAATAGTTATCCTTATTTCAAGAAAATGGCTATGTTTAGCTTGATAAGATAACTAGGTGAAATATCCTCCATCTTAACAGCGATTTCTACATTCTTAACCAGGTAAAGTTACGTTTTATAAATTGAAGTAGTATTTAGTAGCGAATTTGAAACTCAAGAATTTCACTTCGCAATAATGTCGGCTTTAACGCCGCCATCTGTCTGGTCGATTTATCTGACTTCCACTGCTCAAGTCTGTTTGAGGGAGTCGCGGGAAATTAGAACTAAATCGATACCAGCCTCATCGAACGTCAAAATAAACTTTTTATGGACACATCAGTCTGTAAGTCTGCCCGAAATATTAATATAAGACATTTATGGGAAAGTTGTCATTTGAATGAATTAGGTAGTTTTATATGTTTGTAGTCATCTCTGTTGACTCTTTACGTTTATGTTTGGCTGTGTGTTCTGGCGAAAGCACGTTTACTGTACGTTACTGTTAGCTTTGCAGCTAACGTTATGTTAAGCTAACGTTTTCTAACAAATACAGTACATAACGCTACACCAACTACGCCACTGTCATATTAACGTTAGCCGTGCCACAGCTACATATAATCTCTAGTCGTACCTGTGTCCTGGATGTAAAGAGTGAGTGAGCAGGATGGAGGACGATGCGGGAGATGTCCTGCGCTGTGACGAGCAGCTGAGGACTACACTGCACTATGATGACAAGGAGAAGGTAACGTTAACGTTCTTGTACATTTGTCTGCACACTTAAGCTCTACATAGTACCTTTAAATCTGTCTTCTAAATGCTGCTGACGTATGAACATTTTACACACGCAGCTTCGTAGGCACTTGGCACTTTTAAAAAGGGAGTACATCAGGACAGCCCAGAGACTACAGGTAAATGTTTTTGTTTGTTTTTTTGGATCCTGTTCAGAAATTCTCTGTTTCACACACACATCTTGATCTGCTCACAGCGTGCTGAGCGTTCAGAGGCAGGGAGGAGCAGGATCAGAAATACACAGCAGAACCACCGGGACCGAAGAGGTTCAGAGAGGACATCTAACCACTGTCTTAACCCATCTTCACTGACACTGGACACTAACAATGGGACAGCCTCAGGTATACCACAGTGCCAGGGACACACTGGAGGTGAATCTGTCCAAATAAGCTGTGAAGTACATGTAGTTAATCTCTTTCACAGTAAAAATTAGGATGTATGTTGTAAAATATCTAAAAGTGATACAGGGATAGAGGTTTATATATATATATATATATATATATATATATAGTGTGTATGTGTGTGTGTCTGTGTGTATATAGCTCAATAAAGTCATAGCTATAAAGTCATCTGTTGTAGATGCAAAGGCTCTAGTCACTACATGTCAGAGATGAAAGTATCTTTTTATATACTTTTTTCCTGTTATCGTCATTCACTGTGCCTCATATTTAGTGCAACCAATTCCTATGCAGACTGAAGTGATTACTACAAAAGTCCTGTTTTTTATTAATGTGCTTTCAAGCTGCTAAGGAATATCTAGAGTGGTTGTGCAAAGAGGGGAGGGAGATATTGGCAGGAAAGTGTAGAGTAGTTGCTGAAGGTTCACTTAAAATAATCAGTTGTCATTGTGCCTAATTTGATGATAAAAGGAGCAATCTTGTTGTTGGATGTAAATTTGTACACAGAAAAAGAAAAAGTTACATTAACATATGGACCATATGTCACTTTTTCCCCCCATTAATCTTTTTTTTTTTTTTTGACACACAAATTTCTTCCATGCCTGTCCGTCCCAAAACAGAACACATCTTGTAATGTGGTTATTGCTCTGAGAAGCAGACAGTGTTGAACCTGTAATAACACTGGAAATTAGAATTCACAAATTTGATGTTTTCCCAGGTCCAGCAGAGTCTAATAAATCCAGGAGGAGCCAGGTGATCCCGTTACTGCTCCCCTCTGATGCTGCTTGCTGCTTACAAAACCCAGATGCCAGCCATGACACAGCTAGAGGTCACAGACCCAGTCCCGCCCTGCGCCTCAGATCCCGACGCAGCCGCCTGCGGTGGGAACAGAGGAGTACTGAGGCTGGTAGGAGCACAGACAACAGTGAGGAAGGACAGGAGCAGAGTGAAATGATGGACATTGCTAGAACAGAAGGAAGTGAGGAGGGAGTCACAACAGAGGTTGTGAATGAAAGTGAAGAGCTATTTTCTAGTACAGAATCTGAGTCTTCCTCTCTGCTGCTTACACACTGGAACGCTTGTGGACAAACTCAAACAGGAGATATGGAGGGAAAAGAGATACAACAAAAACAAAGGGAAAAGGAGACAGAGTTAGGAGCTGAATGGAAAAAAGACTCGGAGTCAACCCCTTTTCTGCTCACAGGTTGGAACCCTGCTATACACACTGAAGAACAAGATGGTACACAGATTGGAAGAAGAAAGGAGACAGAGGGAGGAGAGGAAGGTAAGAATAGTAGACGACAGAGGGATGGAAGACTGTGTGAAGACAGTCATGAAAAAAATCTTACATATAATGTAGATCACATAAAAGAAGAAAAAAATGAGATGGTTGGAGGAGAGCATGATGTAAAGGCTGTGGGTCTCCTGGATTCCTGTACCCTAGTGGAAGGACTACTTTTCCCAGCAGAGTACTATGTCAGAACCACAAGACGTATGACATTGTCACAGAGCCAGCCTGACATGCAGGCCGTCATACTCTCCCAGCTGAGCACTGGACGACATCGCAGGGGCTGGGGCCGCGGCCGAGGCAGAGGATTAAAAAGGCACACACACAACCATGAAGGTTCACATCAACACTCTCAGACAGATAGCTCCTCGCTTACAACTGCATCTGTAGGTCCTCATATGGAATCGCAGGCTGCTGACACATCAGCTGAGCTGAACAGTCAGAGCTCCAGTGGGATTTCAGATAAAATCTCAGCATGTCAGATCAACATGGATGCTTGTTTTTCTCCAACGGTCACTGCTGCTCGTCCAGTAAGAGGTAGGAGGAGGAAAAGAGGTAGGGGTAGAGGGAGACCTCAGACCCCACGATGCTCTGTTAGTTTAGACACCTGTCAAGTAGGCTTTGCTGAAACCTCAGACGATCCCCAGCCCACCAGCTCTCTGGTCTCTTCGTCCCCGTCTCTCCATGGAGCTGATGGACCAAAGCCCTGCCTCAGTCAAGGAGAAGTTGTGCCAGTGCCAGACAACCCCCAGCCTGCATCCACCCACATCACAGCTACGCAGCCTTCTTCTGGAGTTAATGGAGCTCAGTCTAGCTCTACCTCTGCACATCTGGAGGTCTATCCCATCTTTGTGAAGAGCAGCGGCAGGACTAACAGATCCTCACAGATGAGTAGAAGTAAGACTTCTATGTGTGTGTCAGTGACAGATATGGAGAAGGAAGAGAGGGTCTACATGTTTGTCTTGCTAAGTTAAAAATATTGATCAACCATAATTACAGCTAAGAAGCTGTGCACTGTCCCTGTCAAACAAATAATTAAATGAATAAATACAGTTTTTCTTAAAAAAATAATCTAATTGTTCATTAAACGGTGGTAGATTTATTTTTGCAACAGTCTTTTGCTTAATCAGTTGTTCACTGTAACCATACAGTATAAGCACACATACTAATAGTGCCAAGGAATATATTTTCAAGAGGCAAAAATGTTTAATTATTGGACACTATAGTGAACACTGTACATAGGAACTGTATCCAAGGTGTGGCTAGTTGATAGAGCTGATACAACTGAACAAAAGGCGTTTAAAAAAAACTGTCTTGATGTACCGGCTCTTTTTAACATTTTAACGTCCTTGCTTTCTCAAACTAAGAAAACAATGCAAATATGGACACACATGCCAACATTAAGACATGTAGCTACACACCAAGTTTAAAAAAACCCATCCAGTTTAATGGTATTTTGTTTTTTGACGAAGAATGGGGTTTCACAGCACAAAAGTATAAACAGTGTTGGGCTGTAGCTACACAGAAAATACAGTATACATTAATTGTTGTTTTAGTTCCTTAAGTGTGTGAGTGCCTTACTTGTCCTTGTTATTGCCTTTACTACATCCTTTAAACAAACACACTGTCCACTGTGTAGGACAACATTGTATTACCACATACAGTGTGTGTGCCCACATTGTACAGTGTGCGTCCAGTTTTTCCACCTCCCTTCCTGTCTGGTGACAATCCACTGTTTTACCCCACCCTCACTGACACCTCCCACCCTATAGCCTCAAAATAAAATAGTGTCTTGGAATTACATAATCTCTCATAAACTCTGAAAAAATGTCCTCCCATTTGATTTTCTTTCACTTTATGTCATGCAGGTGCAGCAAGCTGGCGATCTCTCCTTTTGCCCTCTTCTCCACCTGCCCAAACCCCTCTGCTTCCTCTCCCCCCTCTGTCCTCTGGCCCGTTGGTCAACAACCTGATGAACTTTGACATTCTGCAAGATTTCCATCTCCCCGATGACCAGTTTGCCTCTCTAAAGCTGCACAAGCTCCGCCAAGTCGCTGTGGAATCAGGAGTTGAACATTTTACATCCCCGTCTTACAACACACGTAGTAGCAACAGGTGCTCTGACACTCGCTTCAGTGGCAGCAGCAATGAGCCAGTGATGCCTCTTCCTGTCCCACTCAGCCTCACGCCCACAATCACACATTCACCCCATCCCACTAGAGTAAAACAAGCTGCTACAATGTCCGTAGACTTTGAAAACTTGTCGATAGATTGCAAGCTTACAGATAAATTGACAAGCCAGTCCTTACCTGAAGAGTCAACTGACTGGGAAAACCCTGGAGAGCAGCAGACTGAAAACCTTCACCTCGAGTGTCAGACTCACACCACCTCAACAGAATCTGTGTCGCTGGTCCAGGATTGTGCTGCAGACTGTGTTGATCAATATAAACAGAAAAAGACTGTGATTCTGAATTCTCCTAGCCAGAGTAGCGCCTCAGCCAGCAACACACACAGATCTATCGAACGATTTGCCAAACCACAGCCTCTCGTCAACTTTGCAGACACCCCTGCAGGTGTGAAAGATTATGTCATCGGGCCCTCTGATAGACTAACAGAGTCTAATGTCATGTCATCAGAGAAAAAAACAGATTGTCCTGGTGTAGTCCATGCTTTTGAGGATCAGAGGTCTACAAACCTCCAAACAGAAGACCAAGCTATCATTAAAACTCTTTCCTTTGACTGTTCCCTAGAGAAAACCCCTGAGGAGCCGTCTAACAACTGCACTGCTGTGCGGACATTAAATGACATTGAAGCTCCAGGAGAGTCTCCTGGGCAGCATCTGAATGTGAAATCCCCTGCCAAAGATTTAGAGAAATCCTCTGAACCCAGCACAAGTCCCCTCACAGAAAACAGACATCAGGACAAGTGTTTACCGCACCACAGTGTCCAGTCCCAGCTCCTGTTGAGCCATCCTCTGGCATCAGCACACAGCCCCTGTATTAGACCACACCTGCGCTCCTCTGCCCTTCCCTCCAGCCCCGCACTACCATCACTAGGACTCACCCCCTACACTGTCCATGCTGCCCTCCCTCTGACCTCCTCTCCCTCTGCCCCAGCTCTCACCCTGCCTCCCCCTCATAGCCCATCCACCCAGGTCCTCTCCCCTCCAGCTCTTTCTCTCTGCCCATCCCTCACTTCCATCCCTGCTAGCCAGTCCCCCACCTCCCCAGCTGGTCAGATCCAGAATTCACCTGAGCCTGCTACCTGCATGACTGTCTTCAGCATCCAGTCACAGGGCTCATGTGGGCAGGTGGGCCTGAGAACAGAGGAAACAGCGGAGGAACAGATGATGAGATGCACACACACGTTAAAGGTAAACTGATGTCTTAAAATTCTTCTATGTTTGGCTTGCAATTTTAAATTTAAGTCAACAATTACTTTCAAATGATGTGTGTGTGTGTGTGTGTGTGTGTGTGTGTGTGTGTGCAGCATCTATGTCATTTATTTGCATAAATTACTGTGTGTTTGTGTTTGTTCAGGACCCAGCAGGAGGCTTTCTAGTGGATGCCTGCTGTCTGCATGGATCATCTGGTGGGTTGTGTGTAGCAGCAGCTGGAAAGTGGGCAGTGTGTCTCTGGAGTCAGACTTCAGTGTCTGATTGGAGCTTAGTACACACCTGGGCCTTCAGTGAGGTGGGTGTGTGGGTGTGTACTGTATGAGTTCCTGCATATCAGAGTCATTAACTAATCCTATCATTGTCATTAAAGACAAATCCCAAATATTCAATTGTTCCAGCTTTTCAAATATAAGGATTTGCTGCTTTTCTGGTTAATATCATTGTAAATTAAAAGTCATTAGGTTTTAGATTATTGGTTGAAGAAAACAAACAACTTTACATTACACATGGGCTGGAATTTTTTATTTATATAGATTAAGCAATTAATACATAATTTGAAAAAATAGACATTTAGCCGTAGCTGATTTTAATATGAATAGGCAGTTGTGTTATGTGACACTAAAATGACTGTTAACAGACTTAACATTTACTGTTTCAAGAATCAAATGTGACACATGGCACACTTTAATACAGTGAACACAAAAAAGTTTCTGTGTTTGTTTACAGCCAGTGATCAATGTGTTTCCTGTCCCGGATGCTGCTGGACTCATATGTGTGACTCTGGGTCAGTTAGAAATCAGAGAAGTGAGGTGAATACAACACACTCAGTCAGCGTTTGTGACATGCATTTTACCATTTTGGGCATTTTTGTATGAACATGATTAAGCCTAGTGCTAAACTGAGGTTAGTGTTCAAAGGACTTCTCCAGATGTCTTTATTAATTGTGCCTGGAGGAACCAGCTGTTCTGTGTTTCAGAAATTAAACATAACTGCGTGTTTCTTGTCCATGTGCACAGGATTCTGTCGTGCTCCAGCCTTTTGCAAGTGCTGCTCCGCGAGGGGCTTGTCCAGGCTGTTGTGGGCGTGTCCAAGTCCAGAGTGGTTACCTCCTGCCACTCGGCTTCTGGTTCCACCCTGCAGGTGTTTACACTATCAGACAATGGCAGGTAACACAGAGTTGGCATTGTTTTAATTCTATTAAGTTATTTTCTCATTGCACAGATATCTCAGTGTCTCGTCTCTCTCTCAGCACACCGAGCCCTCAGCCTCTTGTGTCTCCTGGTGTTTGTGTCGGGGCACTCGCTACTGTGGATGGACTCTCAGATGCTCTGATCGGCACAGATGAGGCCGGACGCCTCTTTATCTGGTAAGTAAGATTGTAACAGAGATATTCAGCTCATTACCATGCTATTATTAACCTCACATATTTTTAGAATATTTGATGACATCTAGCTTTTGTTCCTACGGAGGTTTAATACACTTGTGTACACTTCCAAATGGATGGACTTGGATTGTGTTGATTAAATCTGTACAGAAACACAACAGCAGAACATACAGATGAAGCCAAGAGATAAGTACGTAAGGTGAACTGAAAAATGCATGACGTTTTCTGTGAATGTTTGTTAAACTCTCCACAATGTTTTCTTGTCTTTGGCCCCATGTATGGTGGGATAAGATCAATGGCTCTGTGATCCAGAGGATGAATACATTGATTTAGAGAAAGAAAATTACCAATACCAAATTTAATCTCTTCAGATTTTTTAGAGTAGGAGTACTGATCTAGGATTAGTAATGGGCAAGGCTTTGTTCTTCCAATTTAAGACAAGTCTGGATTTTATTTATTTTTTTTGCTCTTCAAAGCTGCTTAAAATTCATCTGGAAGTGAGCACCAAGCCCTTATGTTCAAAACTGTAAAAGTGCAGGTTTGTTCACAGTTGGCTTGATCATGACCAAAACATTTTAGATTTAACTCCACTGATACATTTTCAACTCTACAAATCTCTCTCTCTCTCTCTCTCTCTCTCTCTCTCTCTCTCTCTCTCTCTCTCTCTCTCTCTCTCTCTCTCTCTCGTCTCTTGTTCATTAAACAGCCACATCAAAAAATGAAGTGCTATATGATGTCTCATACTCCTGTAATATTATTATATCTTATTTTACTGTACTGTAATGATACTTTTTGTTACATCTTGGACTAACCAAACTAACTAGACTATACCATATTAAATGAAGAACATGTCAAAAACTATCACATCTAGTGCATCAAGTATGACCACTGACAGAAAACATGAAAATGTAAGCCTCACTGTTTCTGCACCACAGCCCATTATAAGCCACATAATCCATGAAGTTTACAAATGAATTGTCAGGTGAGGATCAAGGTAAGCAATCAGCAAATCTTACCAAAATATCTTTTTTTAAATTTAAAGTAAAGTAGTATTGAGTGCCATAATTTCAGCTTGTAGTAAAACGGTGAAAATTATTGCCAATAATATTCATCAGCTGTTTGTCTCACAAAGGCAACAGAGCGCTAGAATAACTACATGAAATTACAATCCAACTACATATTTCTTTCTACCAGGGCAGTAAAAGTTTATCTAGCTGATCTGAGCTTCCAGCTGGAAGCTACCATTTTATTGTCAATTAGTGATCAGCTGATTGTCTCACAAATGTAACGACAAAGCCAAAACAGAACGCTGGAGAGAGAGTCAATACATGAACTTAATCCAACTACATTTTTTTTCTACCAGGGCAGTAAAGGTTTAGCTGGTTGATCGCTTCCGTGCTCTAAGCAAACGTTACCGTTTTATTGCCAATTACTGATCAGCTGATTGTCTCACGTAACCGGCAAAGCCAAACTACAGGCGAATAACTAGGCTACATGAAATCATCCATCTACATATTTTACACCACTTAAAAGGGAAACACGCCACTTCTCTTTGTGATTATGGCCAGCTTCTAGCTAAAGCTATCATGTCCAAATGTCACTTCTCTTCTTACTTCTAATAAACCAGACGACTACTCAGAAGCTGTTTATTATTATTTATTATTATGATTTCCACTTCTTCTTGGTACGCATTCAATGTAGTGACGGGCGTCTACACTGCCGGAATTATACAAGCAGAAGAACACCACCATGATGACCAAACGCACTCTGTAGCACTGTTTGTCCGTTGTCAGCTACGGTAGAAACATGACGACACAATACGGCGACGTCCATGGACTGTCAATAAATCCTCAGAAATATTACACACTGAACCTTTAAATATGATAAGATAGACTTTATTGATCCCACACTGGCGAAATTCACTTACCTCAGCTCCAGATACAACACGACATAAGAAAATACACATTCTGACAAAAATCAGAAGAGAAAAAGATTTAAAAGAAATAGAAAGATAAGAATAAGAGTTATGTGCATAAGATGTACACCTTTTCATATGCAGATATGATTGATATGGAAATAACTGACCTTGAAGCACAAACATTAAACACTGTCCTTAGCTTTAAATGTTGAATATATCTACAAATGCACCCCATGTTTCCTCTTTGAGAGATTTTTTTAAACTGTTAGAATAACATCCAGATTTTTCTCTCACATGCGCTGCTGTTTCCAGGTGAATGTATTTTCTGTGTTTGTGTGTTGCAGGAATTTAAAGACTGGACAGCTGCTGCGGAGAATCCTCCTTGGAGATGGTTTATCACACACGGCCTGCCTCAGAGGATACTCTTACTGTGTAAGTCTTTTGGCTTTGCATGTAAGGGAAATGCCTGTTGTCTTGTGCCACCATAACTGTCTCACTCTTCAGATGATCTCACTCCTGTGTGTTTTTGTGTGCGTGTGACAGGGAGTGTTATTTGTCCTGCTGCAGCACCAGTTGCTCAACTCACTGGAGGAAGAGGAAAGAAAGGCCACAGCAAAAGATCAAATGTTTCTGGAAGAGGAGAAGGAAGAGGAAAGGACCGCCCTGTTCTCCTTGGTTGCTGTTAACCCTCTGAGTGGAAAATCTGTCCAGGCTACCCTTCTGTATCCGCCCAAGGCCTGGTCTGGCAGGTGAGAAGAGGACTGAGTGTGGACAGGTCATGTTTTTGTGTCTCTGCGTATATGCATTCACATCTGCATCTGTCTTCTGCAGGCTGTGTGAAGCCGACGTGAACAGCTCCAGCGTGGTGGGCCTGAGTCAGAGCGGCTGTGTGTGTGTGTGGGAGCTCGGGCGCCAGCGGGCCGCGAGGATGGTGTGGGCTCCTGAAAGCGATGGCTGGCAGCTGGCTCGATGGGGGGCGGGACATACGCTGGTGACTGGACATCACAACGGAGACGTTACCTTACACTGCTACAGTACGAGCCAGACTTCACTCTGCCACATTAAAGACTTTTCAGTCGCTTTTATCAAATAAAAAGGTATTTCTGTCACTGTATGAATGTTTACATGGAGATTTTAACACCTTTTAAAATACTTCAGGTCACATTTGTTCATTCTACCAGATTCTGAATGCATTGCAGAGAGGTTCTGTGGTTTCCTTTTCCACTGTAACCTCTAGGCCCCCGTACTGCGAAGATAATGACACTTATGCACTGTAAATTGAACATATTCAACATGTCATTGGCCTGCTGGTAAAGCTTTATTTAGAAAATCATAACCTCAAGGTGGATTGCTTCTAAATTGCACTTGTTCTCCTCCACCCTTTGCATATGTCTACACTAAAGTTTTTAGAGCGCCAGCATCACATACTGAGCCCCTGTGTGTGAGGATGTCTGCTTGATGGTGGATTTTCACTTTTTAGACCACTTTAACTCCAGTCTGAAAACCAACTTTGTGTTTTATTACTGCTGCTTAGCCTTACTGTGCTTACTTGAATATATTGTTTATATTTAACGAAAAAGAAGTGTCAGTGTTTGTTTTTACATGCAACATTAAACATTTGTGAATAATGTTGTATTTTATGTCTACCTTTATATTGCTTTGGTGGACCAAAGCCATCTGAGACGTACTGTTTTTCCATTTAAAATAGTGGAGAGTTAGGAGATGCGTTTTCTTGTGTCGGCAATGTAAACGGTCCCTTCCAGATAATCATATAGTAGTAAATGTACTCATGCAGGCTTGCTGTGTAGCATCATCTCCCATTCTTAAGTATGGAGCATAAACACATGATATAATTATGCATAAGCCTGGTGTGAATGGTTAGATGTCACTAGATGGCAAAGATTACAGGTTTGATCAGCTGTTTACTTTGCCAGCGTTGCCCTAAGCAAGGAAATTCATCCCTGTCTCACTTTTGTTCTGTGTCAAATAAACAAGAGTGTTGCCTAAATACAGAAGAATAGTTTTGTTCTTATAATTTGTTACACATAATGTAATAGAGTTCAAATCAAATCTCTTCACAAAGTACACTATAACTTTTAACTACTTTAATTAAAATTCATGCAATAACAAAATCAAAGCATCTTCAACGTCAATGACAAGTCATACATATTCTAATGCTGCCTGTCATTTAAAGTGACTAAATATATTTGTTAGAAAACTCATTTAGAAAAAAATTTAAATCTGTTAATCCTGAGACCAATGAAGAAAAAGTGAACTGCAACCAACTGTAAAATATTGTAAATGAAGCTGTAATGGCTATTTGTGGCTGCCAGGAGGCGCCAATAGATACTGATTTAAGAGCATTGGCACATTAACTTCCAGTTGACATTCTTAAAGAGAGCTTGGCAGGGAAATTAATCCTTACACTTGTATAATAGTTACTTTATACCAAGCAAGCATCTTCTACTAAAATATAATTTTATTAAATTCCCTCCATGGCTCCTTAGTCAAACTCCTGAGGTTGGTCACGTAGGGTTTGCATAAAATACTGACTTAACATCCAAGAAAGATGATTTATTCTCAGAAGTTGAAAGACAAAAAAAATACATGTATAGAAAATCCAGAGATCTGTGTAGTGTTAAAAAAATAAAATGATTACATTCCTTTTTTGTAAAGCCAGTTTTCTACAAGATACTGTCAAGTTTTTTAGTTTAACATGTTTAGTGTAATTTTCCTCCAAATGATGTCATTTAGCCATGGAGATAGCTTTACATCATCTGTAAGATTACATTTCAGTGGAAATAACTGAAATAGTTTTTTGTAATTTTAGTGAACAAACTATTTAAACAACCTGTGAAAAACAACCATTAGTTCATTCAAATAATTCTCAAGGCTAAGGTGTGCACTGTGCGATTTAAGCAGGCCAACATGGAGCATGAAACTCAATGTGGATCTGAACAATAAAATATTCTTACAAGGTCCGTTTAGTACACCTTGAACAATTTGCTCAGTTCATTCTTCACTGAGCAAATTGTGCTTCTCAAACTTAGGTCTTGTTCATGTGAGCAGAAAACTCAAATATCTTATGAGCAGCAAATGTGACTGAAACATCTTGTTCAAGAGACTCTTTATTTAACCTTGGGTAAACAAACCATCTTTACAACATGTACGGATATTCAGCAGTATGTACAAGTTTGTACATCTTGTTGGAAAAGACAAGACACCTAAAATATACTTTAAAAGCGTAAAAAGTAACTACAGGAAGAATGTACATGATGAAGACGTATTAACATGGTCCATTTCTCTACATACAACACAGATAAAAACAGACAAACTGGAGAAGACCAGAGAAGCCCCTCCCCCCACCCATCCAGCCAGCCAGCCTGAGTCTCAATCCCCACCACACATTTGTCCACTCAGCTTCAGGTGTAAACCCATGACTGATACATGAACAAATGCAAAAAAAAAAAACGCAAGAACAAGCAGAGAGAATCTGGGAATTCAACTTCAAGATGAGTTTGAACACCGGGAACACAAAACATCCTTTTCCTCCTAGATTCAGTGGAACGTACAGGATCAACTCGTCTGCTGTGCCGTCAGCGATCCAGCCATCTTAGATTACGTCAGCAGGTACGTGTTCATCAAGAGTAAGAAAGTTAAAGACAGAGCTTTTATTAACAGCAGGGGAAAGGATAAAAATCAGATTGAACTTAAACATTCATGACATGAATTTTCACGGTACATGTCAAAGCCTCAAAAAGGTGACATAAAAATCATTACACTCAATAAAATGTGAGAATTTAAGTGTCTGTTCCATCCTCAAACTGGCAGACAGGAAGAAGTGGCCAGTGATTAAAGACAGAGTGATTGGAAGATGTGGTGTAGGGTGGTCTAATGCGTGGCGGTGGAAGGCTTGCTGTCCAGCAGTTTCTCAACCATGAGCTTGGCGTAACGCATGCGGCTGGCCAGCTCCTTACTGCAGCCAAACTCCTCCAGCAGAGACAACTTGTAGGTGCGGAAATCTCTCTTCTCGTCAATGTAGGTCACTGCACCCATCAGTGGACACAGGATCAGCTTGGTGTGGTCCTGGCAGAGAAGGAATTAAAGAAAACAGATTCAAGATTTGTGCACAGGACATGAAGAGAAGAAAAATTAAAAGACAAAAAAAAAAAAAAGTGTATTTAACATGTATGATAATTCAAAACACACAGGCGGGAGAAGATGTGGCGTGTGTCTAACCTGGAAAAAGTTGATCTGAACGGTGCCGTTGGTGAGGTGCAGGACGATGGCGCTCTTGGTTCTGAACCAGAGGGAAAGGTAAGGCAGCCGTGCCAGCTCGTCTCCTTCTCGCCGCGCAATGTTGGCGCCGGCCTTCAGCAGGTGCTCACTCATATAATTGCGGAAATATTTCAGCAACGTTATCTACAAGGGTGAAAGAACAAGCACATAAGAATCCATACATTGATATGGATCAAATTTCAGGATTATACCATTTTTCTTTTTTTTTTTTAAAAACAGCCTCAATTTATCTGCAAAATCAAATCAAAAGCTCAAGAGTAAATATAGTCAACTACTGACCTTCTTGTTGAGAGCAGCAGGGTAAGAGCGTATGCTGAGGTAGGATTCAGCTGCTGTCTTGTCAATGTACTGCAGACTGTCTCCGTCGGCATACATGATCATACGTGTGTAATCGTTAAACAACACACCCACGCTGTTGTCACAGAGCTGGTAGCCTGAAACACACATTTAAAAGTCCTGATAAGGAACCTTTATAAAAATATTTTTTGAAGAATTTTAAACAAGATTTACCAAACAGGACACTCGTCACTATTTCCAAACGACCTCAAAAATACCTTTCACTGTACTATATTTCACTATACCAGTTTATTCAGACATTTTGACATGTCATCGCACCACAAGCAAAAGGCGTCATTAACACCAATGATTGATACATGCAGACTCACTAGCTTTGCTTACTGAGACACTTAGGGGCTGAGCTATTGTTAATGTCATCAGGTATACCTGCACTTTCCTGGTATTCCAGGACTAAATGTCTGTTGAGAAAAGCCAATAATTGCAAAATCTGATGCATCCAGATCAAACTCCTGGGTCAAAGATGAATCTTTTTTGGGTGTAGCTTTAAAATCATCCTAACCCCTAAAATCCACCGACTCTGGCACGTTACGGCTGAGCTACGGTTTTGATCCGTCTATAGCCCGGCGTCAAAGTCCACTTGAAGTGTTTCAGCAGCAGAGTGTGACGCCTGCCCTACGTTATTGACTTCTATTTATTACCTTCTTCACGGCCCTGTGACCTCGTTTCAGGCAACTTCAGGCTGCATATGTTTTATCTTTGTGTCCGTTTTAACTGTGATTGTCGTTTTACAAATCTGGAGTCTCTGTAGGTCGTTTTATTTTGAAAATTGACCAGATTATCTTTGCCTTTCTGTCTCTGACTTCCTGCCTGGTTCGATCTACTCTGTGCTGCTTCTGTCAAAAATAGACCGGCTACCGAGCTGCTTCTGTGACGCGCTGCAGCCACGTCTGGTGGACTCAAACATTGACTTGAATGGCCGCAATTATCTCCAGCAACCGTGCCGCAGCCAGTTGATTTTAGGGGTCAGGTAGACTATAGTTTAAGTGCACTACTGACTTCAGTCAGCCATTTACCACATTTTACACATTGAAGCCAACCTTTCCGTTACCTACATACACCTAACTGTACAGTAAAATTATCTTTGCTAAATTGCAGTTCATTGATGTCCATAAGAAAAAATGTTCCCGTTTCATTTCTGACTTGATAACAAAAAAGTCTAAGTACAGGCCTGACTAGAGATGTCTAATTCTTACCTAATCCATATTTGTCAGAGTAGTCAACCCATTTGCTGATCCAGAAGATGGGAATACATGCAGGATCCTCTGCCTCTTCTGGAAATACAAAAAAAAAAAAAATATTTGCATGCACTGTTGATGCAGGAACAAGGATGATCTAGTCGTCTAAAATGTGCAACGTTGAAACTAAAAGGATTTGTCAGCTGAACTGAGGAGTCTAAGCTCACCTTGGCAGATGACTGGCTTCTCAGAGGGCTTGGCGGCAAGGATACTGTTGAGCTGCTGCAGCAAATCTTTCAGGTTGTTTTCTGATGGCTCAGGTTCTCTATACAGAATACACAAGTCACAACATTTAACTACATACAAATTTGACAAAGACTTTTTGCATTGTTACACTTTGGCAAATTTCAATCAGTTCTCATTTAATTATGACATCTCCCTTTTAGTTACTGCCAGGCACAAGCTGTCTGCCCCTAAATCAGGATGGTATGAACCAGAGAGTTGTAATAGATATTAAGTCTCTGATTGAATCAAACCCCATCTAAACCACCACTCCACTTACACAGAGCATGATAAAGTTAAATACTATTCCTTAAAAGTAGACTGAAAAACACTTTCATAGCTTAAAATTACAGGTAGACATTTTAATTTCCTAAAACTAACAATAGCCCAACAAATGCAGAAATAAAGATTTTTTTTTTTTTTGCTTAAGTTTGAAATAATATGAATCAGCACTTCCATCTCCAAAATTGTACAAACTTTTCTCACCTTTGAACAGGCTCGTCCTTCATGTCCACCTTCTCTGTCCCTCCTTGAAAAGGAAAACCAATCATTAACACTCTTGTAGACACCAAAACCCAATTCTGGAAACACATAACCACTGCCTACACAAAAAATAAAAGCACATGTCTGCATTATTTGTAGTCTAAAGGCTTCTGTGGAAAGATGTAGTCTGTCATTTACTGCTGGGAGCATTACCCTTGTTGTTGATAGCAGTCAGTGGCCGTCTCTGGCTGAGCTCCATAGCTGTGGAGGGGGCAATGGAGAACCGCGGGGGCACAGTGAGGCAAGTAGTGGGCAGGCGTATGGGGATGTAGCCGGACGTGAAGAACTCGTCCGCTTGCAGCTCAGTGATGGTGGGCCTTTGGGCGGGATCAGCATGCAACATCCGCTTGATGAGAGAGGATGCGGCTGGGTTGATGTGCTGCAAAGAGAGAGTTGTAAATTCAGGTTGTGAGAGCAGTGAGGAATCAGATGTGTAAAAACAATGTATAGTACATGCTATGTTTGTCTGCTACATTAGTCCAGCATACCCAGGGGATCGTGTAGTTGTTTTTCTTGATTCGATTGTAGGTCTCCTTCAGACAGGAAGTTTCGAATGGGGGCTTACCCACCAACAAAGTGTACCTGAGCAATTATAAACAGGGAGAAGGTTCATCTGACTGGGCTGAATCGTGAATTAGTACAGTTTTTGCAATTTCAGCAGTACAAACTGTTGAGTGTCGTTGCAGGTGTGCTTCAGACTTACAATATACATCCAAGCGACCAGACGTCCACTTCGTAGCTGTGGCCTTTCTTACAAAGCACTTCAGGTGCAATGTAGTTGGGCGTTCCACACAAGGTCTTCTTCCTTTCGCCATCAAACTCGATCTTAGTGGCCAAACCAAAGTCCCCTACAGAAAAAATTCAAATGTAAAAAAAAAAAAAAGACGTTTGTAAAGCAGCACACAAAGATGTTTTGTAAACATGTAGGGCACATTAATGTTCTTAAATGTGCTTTTTGTGCATTTGGTCCTTATGAAAACATCCCAGTCAATGGAAACCACTCATCCAGGAAGCCTGACCAATTTCTGATATGGAAGCTGATGTGCGTCCTATCCTTGATTACTGAACCAACAGGTTTGGTTGCGTACATCTTCATTAATGTTACAGGTATTGATTACCCCTATCTCAGAACTGGAGTTTGCAGTCCAACAGGGGAAATTACCTATTTTGACTTCCATGTCATCATTGAGGAAGATGTTGCCCAGTTTCAGGTCTCTGTGGATAACTCTGTTGTTGTGCAGGTACTGGACACCATTAAGCAGCTGGGTCATGTAGTAGCGAGCCTCGGGCTCAGTCACAGCCTTACGACGTTTGTGCAGCTCCAACAAAGACTGAAATAGAAAAGAAAATGATGGGATTCATGGAGATGAAAACTACAATCAAACTCTTAACAAAGACTGTGACATAAGATTCAGATGGCCACGATGGCAATAATGGAGCTTTCAGGGGTGTACTGTGAAATAGTTTGATTAAACCCAAAACAGCAGTGGATGGACTGGACACTGAATCCAAAGCTAACATTTGGGGAGGAGACTAGTTAGTAGAAAAAAGGGTAAAATGGCAGCAATTCATGTCTTTTTCCCCCTATTTTTATAATAACCAACTTACCTTAACGTTTCATTATTTAATGATTGTTATTTTAAGCGACAATAATCAAAACGTCCTTGGCTTTTCTTGCCATTTAAGTTAACGTTACCTCCATAAGGATTGGGAGGAAAACGGAAGAGACCGCCGTGACAACTGTTAACGGTTAGCCCTGATTAACTTTAGTGTGCTCACTAAGTTAGAGAGAGAAAGCATGCATTTTCCCAAGAACACTCACCCTTCTTCTGCAGATTTCCAGGACAACAAAGACAAAGTCGTCGTTTTCGAAAAACCCATGAAAACCGACGACGTTAGCATGGTTAAGACTCTTGTGAATGGAGATTTCAGATGACATCTTCTCCCTCTGGTGTTGCTTCAAGATCAGGGACTTCGGAACTATTTTCCCGGCGAAAACCTGCTTCGTCTCCACATCTGTTATTTCGTAGCATTTGGCGAATCCACCTTTTCCGAGGAATTTTCCCCTCGCGTATCTTCTCATGGTGCGTGGGTCAACCAGGACATCTGGGATTTCTTTGAGAGGAGCTGATTTCGGGTCGACATGTGCCGACGGATTCGCCGGCTTCACAATACCTGCACTCATTTTGGATTCAAGTGCTATTCGGCGTCTCCAAAATAAACGTTAAAAACTCTTCGGCAGTCGAGGTAACGTTAAGGATAACAGCTGCAAGGGTTAAAGTATTGATAACCCTACCTCAACCGACGCTAGCTTGCTCCCATACACTTGTGAATTCAAATCAAAACTATCGTTAACCACCTTTGAACGCGAAAATTATTCAGACTTTTGATTCAACGATTTAAAAAATGTACTGCATGCGATTCTCAAGACTAAAAAAACCTGAGACAGACATGAATTTTATCGCAAGACTCGTCCCTCGGTGGTTGCAGCGTTACTCCGTTCTGCCTTTTAACAACAGTCTCTGAAACAAGTTTAAAATGCTGCCTCGGTCGTTACAGCGCTCTCTGATTGGTCCGCTCGATTTGAATTCCAAGTCACTGCAGCAAAGCATCGTGGGAAGACTATTGCAAAAATAGCCAATCACTGAGCGAGAAAGTCGCATTCTGTGGTGTGATTGGCTGAATGCTGGTCGCTCGTCGTTTCCGTGATTCCTAAAACACAGTGCTGACGGGAAATGGAGTCGGAGGGGATTTGGTGGCGATACTGTTTGAAGAGGAAATGTTTTTTAAATTATTTTCCCAAGTTAAAGTGACAATAGCACTTTGTTAAACCATGTATGTAACTATGAATAAAACGTCCACATTTAAGATTCAATTACACAAAACTAGGCTACTGTTTCGTAGCTATCTAGCGTAGGTGACTGAGTAGCTAGTAGTAGTAGGCTACAACTAAAAGTATATTTGTAACGTTACTGAAGTAGGCTACAATAACGTACTTGAGTACAGATTTCAGATGCAAGTGACTATCTCCTTTTTCGTCTTCTTCTACTACTTTATAAGGTTACTGAACTATATTTATATGGTTTTTACTAATTTATTTGACAGCTCTACAAGTTGAAGTTAGATTTTATATATAAAACCTATGATGAGTTTATAATATGTTAATCTACCCAACAGCAAAATATAAAATTGTTCAATTAGCTGGACCTTCACCAACAACAGAATTTAAAATTGTTGATTATACACTATATGTTCTTACACCAGTGTAATCCAAAAGCTCAATATGTTCTCTTGAATAGGCTACTTAAAGTAGCCTACTGCCACTGAGTATCTATATTAGTGGTATCCCTATGCCTTGTGGGCGTTCAATTTCTACTTTATTCTCCATTATAACTTTCATTGGTAGCCTATACTACTGATACTCCTATTCGTTGTACAACTGATAATAATCGTCTATCGCCATTGTCTCAATCATAATAAACTATCAAACCATACAAAAATCTTATTAATGTTTATAAGTCCAAGTGAAACTATGCAATAGACCTGCTGCTGAAACTGAGCCAGATCATCCTATGTGCTTGCTTGAATACACACACCAAAAGCACTGTATCAATTTATATAATTTTACTTATGTTTTTGTGTTTTTCTTTACTTTATATTAAAAAAGAACTTAATTTTGAATTTCTATTGATCTTTTCAAATGACTGAGAAAACAAAACTGTGCAAAGGGTGTTTGTATTCTGTATGTGAAACCAACAACATATTTTAATGTGTAATCTTGCAGCAACATCCTTGCCATGTCAAAAAATGTATATATATTTTTTAAAACAAACCAGACATATTATAGTGTATCCTGTTTCATCAGCAGAACTGCTGGAAATATCTTCTTTTTCCTTATTGATGCTTGTGTGCCCATGACCTCCTGTTTTCAATTGCAGATTATAGAACTGACATGTGGATAAGGAGAGGAGGATAAGAGGCGAATAAGTGGATGAGGAGAGGACAGATGAACAAAAATTGACCATGAGATCTGTGGGTTTATTTATTCTCTTTGTTACACTTGACAGTGTGTCTCTGTGCGTGTGTGGGTGTTTGTGTTAACCCTCTAAAACAGCGGGACGTTGCTTCATATAAAGAGAGGAGCTATTTTTATGGACTGCTCTAAATATTCCTTCAATGCATCTGCTGAGGATAACAAAGGCAGTTATAATAAGAAAGAAAAACCTCAGGCCGTGTAGATTTATTTATTGACCCATGACAGTTAAAATCTTTTTTAATTCTAATGTTTTGTGTCTGCTTTTGGCAACAACTGGAGACAAGGAGAAATGTCTTTAATGTGGTTGATTGTGCAGTAAGGGGGTTAATCATCACAAATTCAGGGATCCAGAATTTACCAAGTTTAAAAGTCCTCTCTGATTACTTTCATGATTGTATCATATGCTTACTATAAATAGCCTAACCTATAGCTAATTGAGCACTTTGTATCGTAGAGAGATTCGCATAGACATGAACAACTTTCTTTTTGTCTCTGAAATGAGGAAAACTAGTTTGTCTGTCCTTAATATGGAGTAGGCTACTAAATATTATGATCTACAAAAATACATATACAGTTATAAAAACAATGTTGAACGTAGGTCCTATAATAGAAGAGCGGAAATAAGGGTCCAAAATCCTTAAATTGCTGACAGCAATAGTGGAAGGTAGTCTAAGTATATTTACCCGAGTAGCCTCTTGTACTTGAAGTAGGCCTACTTGTTCTTTACTTCAGTATTTCTATTTAATTTTACTTGAGACTTCCACTCCGCCACATTTCAGAGGAAAATATTGTACTTTCCACAGTAGCCTACATTTAGATATAGGCCTTGTTATACTTTGAAGATTTTAAGATATTAGGCTACATATAATCAGTAATATATGGTGCAATTTTTATTAAGAAGTTGAAATTGGCTTTATTTGAGCCAGCTACAACCTAAATGCTAATGTGGCCTATCCATAGGCTAATAGTAATCCCAAATTAGCCTATATCTATACTGATAGTGATTCTTTTGCATAAGATACACGTTTAGGCTACTTTTGAAAACGTACTTCCTTCCAACTTTCCACCTCTGGACAAACCAGGTAGGCCTAGAGTAGGCTACTGTGATGACCAGCAACACCTGAACACATGCAGTCCAGCTGCAGAATCCATCATCAAACAGAAATAAAATGTTCCTATGACAGGACACAGCTGTTGTTCTTCTGCAGTGGTGGTCTTTTCTTTACTGCTGGTCTGGGCAACGTGTCTCTGCGCTTGCACACCGTAGGGCTCAGCCGGTGCGGCAGGTTCACCTGTTGTAGCAGTGCGCGAAACACTCCGAGCGTGTTTCCACCGGTGCGCGCGGACGCCTCCACGAAGTTGGCGTCCCACTCGCCTTCCACTGTGGCCATGACATCAGCTGCCAGCAGCACGCGACCCTCGGTCTCGGTCAGATCTGCCTTGTTGCCAACCACGGTGATGGGCGCGCCCTTGTCGCCCCGCAGCTCCAGAATCTCGTCGCGGAGCCGTCGCACCTCTTCAAGGGACCCGGGGTCGTCCACCGCGTACACCAGGGCGAATGCGTCACTGTGACGGATGCAGAGCTCCCGCATGGCCGGGAAGGAGTAGCTCCCGCTCGTGTCCAAGATCTCCAAGCGCATCTTCCCGGACCCCGCAGTGTCGTACTCCAGCACGTAAAGCTCCTCCACTGTGCGCGTGTACTTGTGCTCGAAGCGGTCGTGGAGATAACGACATATGAGCGCGCTCTTACCGACCTTAGCTGCCCCTAGGAACACCAGCCGGACTGTGTTGGGACGCCCTGACAGAGGCATGCTGACCTGGTCTGTGTGATTCGGAGCGAGCAAACAGAATCTTGTTCCCACTGGTGATGCCAGTGACTCTGGTCTCCTCTTTAAGCATTTATTGGTTTTATTGGAAGCCCTTTTATAGGCTGGCCACCGCTGCTCTCCACAGGAAACTCTCTCTCTCTCTCTCTCTCTCTCTCTCTCTCTCTCTCTCTCTCTCTCTCTCTCTCTCTCTCTCTCTCTCTCTCTCTTCAGGTGAAGCAGGATTCAGAGCATGCACTTTAGGTCAAGTTGAGACTTTAGTGCTAGACCATGCACCACTATGACATTTGGCAGCATGGAAACATTTAATGTCTTGTTACTGATATGTCAACAATTTCCAGGCACTCTTACTGGCCAGGCAGGCCTATGAGTCATGAAACTTCAACCACCACTACAGCAGAAAATTAAAAATCAAATGAAGTAAACAGGGCCACATTTCCACACTATATTTTTGTTATGCTGAAATTAGGCATCCATACTTGAGTCCAAATAGCCTAAAAGTAACAGCTCTCACTAGGAAGCAGGTAAATGCCCCGATCATTGTTATCGCATTACACATAACTGATATGTTATAAACATTATATAACATGGTATCTGATCAATGTGGAGCTAATTCTACTGTACTGTTGGGTAGTTTAATCTAAAAGGCATGTGTAGCGTAATCTAAAGTAACTGGTACATTTATTTATTTTAACTTTATTTATTTAAAATCTCCTTTTCATGAGAAACCTGGTGAAGACGGCAGCATTACAACACTGAAACAATAACATGCTACAGAAGAGTATAAATAGCATCCTGTTAAGATGCAGGTAGCTGTGAGATTCCGAAGCTAGTTAAGTAAAAAGAAGATGAAATATTGACCAAAAGTGCTATTTTTCAAATAATTTAAAACTGAATTGGATTCAACAAAGGCAGTCACCTCTGACCATGTCAAATGCAATGGATTAGACAGTAACCTACTTGCCTTAAAATTGCACTTAAGAACAGTAGGCTACTTGTGTAATCACTTAGTTACAGTCCACCACCAGTGTAATCATTAGTGACCTACTGTATGTACAAGTAATTTTCAGCAATGGTGAACTTGCTTTGAATTACCAGACTTTGATATGTCCACAGACAAACTCCCTGATCACAAGCTGGCCTAAAATGCCATGCATTAATACTTGGTGACCAGTTTTGTTTTGCATTTTTGGCTCATTTCCTTTATTGGTTTATTGGTCCATTATCCCCACATGTTTTTTGCAATTGTGTTCCTAGGAACTCACAGCCTGAAGTCTGTCAGTCATAAAGAGATGGTCATTCATGCACACACAACCATAATAAAGACACGTGCAGTCATATTTACACCCGTTATGAGTCATGGAAGGTTTCGCTGTAATGATCTCCCTCAAAGATCCGCTGTTTGATACAAACAAGGAGTAGATGGAATCTTGTAGATAATTTCAGCAGCCCAATATTTACTACCTGAGTGTACCACACCTGAATTTCTTGAGAAGCAGGTGCGGTAAAGAACAGATGGGTAGCAAAAGTAGGATTACATAGTACCAGTCACATTTATATGTGGCCATCAATGGGGTTTTAGAGAACCTCTTAATTGTTTTCTCTACGAGCGTGTCATTATTGTCACATGGTACAGAACAAAACTCCTTTCTGTCTCTTGCTGACTCACACTGTCTGGCTGGATGTGGCTATCAGTGGGCAAACAGATACTGCGATAATTTGTCAATGTGTGCATGCATTTGGGTGCATGCATTAGTTTGTTCTATCTCTTATCTCTACCCTTGAAGAAGGTCAGTTCTTCCTGTTTAATTTACGGGAGCAAATAAGACAGGAACAAATTAAATAAAAAAGAACAAATCTGCCGACAAACTAACATGAGCGAATGGTTGTAACAGCACTTTCATTAGATGCATCTGTCAGATCTCATTTAATATGGACGTGTTCACTGTCTGTGGCTTTTTTAGGGTAGGCCTGTCTTTTGGCATGAATTGCAGCATTTGTGGGCCTTTCTGCAAAGCAACCACCTGTCATCTTGGCATCTGTTTCTAGGTGAATTCTCAACAATACCGTCAAGACTGGTAGTAAAACATTACATGTAAACAACACCAAAACAGTGCGAACACCTAAACATTACACCTATATGTGATTGTTGAACATTTCTTTCCAAAAATATGGATGTTAATCTGCTGCTATAACAATCTCCACTCTTCTGGCTTCAGATTTTGGAACCTGGCTGCAAGGATTTGCTCCCATTAAACAACAAAAGATTTACTGACGTCTGCCACTGATGTTGGTTGATAAAGCAGGCTCACAGCTGGCATTCACGTACTTCCCAAATGTGTTGGTTGAGGTTGAGGTCAGAGCTCTGTGCAGGCAAATCAAGGTCTTCCACACTAAATGTATGAAACAATTTATTTTTTTTGGATGTGGCTTTGCTTTGTTGAAACAGCAGAAGGCCTTCACCAAACAAAGTTGCAAGATCCATAAAGATGGAAGCACATGCTGTGGCAATTTCAAAGTGATAGTTCAGGAGCTAAGGCACAGAAGCTAAGCAATGTTCTGCTGTAAACAGGATCAGTAGCAACACATATTTTAGCCACCCACTAAAAAAAAACTATATCAGTTCAAGTGTACCCTATGTGTTTAATATTTTCAGCTCTCTACCTTGCTATCAGACAGCCGTTTCCTTTAGAACTACATTTTCTCAACTGTAGAACTTCTGTACTGTACATAAGCGTAACTTGGCTGCACAATTTATAAAGTAAATGGCTGTCTGATGGTCTGTTTCTCCAAACTAGGGACATGCTGACTGTCATCTACTGCAGGTAATGCACTGACTATGGATAAATACAATATATATATATATATATATATATATATATATATATATATATATATATAAAAACATCCTGAACTATCCCTTTAACTGAAACTGGCCTAAATAATGAAGGTGTCCACATGCTTTTTGACCATATAGTGCACATAGTGAAATTAAACCAAATCATCTTCACATTATATACACTAGATGGCAGCAGTAAACTTATTAGGACACCAGCACTGAAGTAGTTAAGTATGTTTTGGAAAATTACTGGTGTAACTGTAGTAATGTAAGTAACTGTAATATGTGATACATGTAGAGGTAGCAGTGCTACAGTTAGTTCACACAACAAAGTACAATCCTGAAAACCACAAAAACAAGGAAACAAATTTAGTAAGCTGTCATGCCCAACATATTAGTTATAGTATGTGTGTCTGAGTTACTCCAAGTTCATACCATGACATTTGAAATTTGAAAAAGAGAACATCTCAACTCTAGGTCCATTTACTATCTTTTCCCAGAGCTTTAACCTCTTAGATTCTGAGCAAATTACGTCCACTGATGAAGACCATGAGATGTGATCTTAATTAGTGGTGAATGTGTTTTTGTGGGTTACAGGGATCTCCACTTTTACCTTTACTGTCTGTACTTCTGTGTGGATATTATCTTGGCTGCTAGCCCCTACCCCTACAGCCCTTTCTCCCTCTTTCTTGCTATCTCTCTTGCTCTCTCTCTCTCTGCCCCAACCGGTCGAGGAAGATGGCTGCTCACCCTGAGCCATGGTTCTGCTCGAGGTTTCTGCTTCTTTGAAGGATGTTTTTCCTTGCCTCTGTCACCAAGTGCTTGTTCATGGTGGGAATTGTTGGGTCTCTGTAAATAATAGAACGAAGAGTAGGCCTACAGTCTAGGCCTGCTCTATATGAAAAGCATTATGAGATAACTATTGTTGTGAATTGGCGCAATATAAATTACATTAAATTTAATGAATTGAAAGTCAGACAGCTATGCCAACAATAATGGTTGGTTATAGAACACCACGGAAGAGTTTTTCACCTGATTTTGAGGAGCATCTTTTTCGATATGCAGGTCAGCTGACATTTATTTTGGTCTGTCACCAAGTGAGGTCAAAAGATTTGCCTACTGCGTGTCTATGTGGGCAGAAAACAAAAAGACCAGCAAAGAGTGGTTTACAGGCTTACTAAAGAGGCAAATAATGCTGTCCCTCAGAAACAAGCCTTGCCAGGACAAGTAGCTTCAACAGAGAAAATGTTTTCTTGGACAATGTAGACAAAGAGAAACAGAAATATGAGTTTTGACCAGGAGACATATGGAATGTTGAGGAAACTGGGGTGACCACTGTACATAATACTGACAAAGTGGTGGCCAGACATGGATTCAAACAAGTAGGGTCACTGATCTCTGCTGAAAGGGGCACACTGACCTGTGCTTTCTGTGACACAGGGAATAGGATACCATCATATTTTATTTTCCTTTTATTTTCCTGTGTCAACTTAGACAATCAGTTCCTGATCGTGCCAACTGGCTGCAAATGAGGGGCAAATCCCTCTGAATGGATAAAAGATATGCACTTTGTTGACTTCCTGAAATATTTTAATAAACATGCAAAGTGCTTAAAAAAGAGAATACCTGTTTCCTCTTTTTTGCTGTCATTCCCACACTGCTCCCATTACACAGTAGTAGTGTTGTTGTGTAGTTTTTGACAAGCCAGTGTGACATCTTACCTGCCGATGGGGCAAATTGTGATAAATGCACACTCTTTATTCAACAGTCGACAACTTGGTAATGAGATAAGATATGAAGATGTAATGAATACAAAATATGTGCTCAAGACTTCCTTCTTTAATTTGGTATGAAAATTATACCATTGTGATGTATGGTGCCCAGTAAATGCTGGACAGTGAAAAAAGTGTGACAACATACCCTGATCTCCCCTACTCCAAGAACATTTTCACCAAGCAATTTGAATGAAATCTCTTCCCTTTTCTCTGTTGAAGCTGTCAGAGACGCATAACCCTGACTGATTTCAGGACTCTCCTCCAGCATGCATAAATGTCTTTCTCCTCATGGTCATTTGCTGGACATGTTCTCTTTTCATCTTTCCTCTCATTCATTTCCTGCTTTGTTTTCCTCCCTGCTTATTATTCTTACCTTCTTCCGTTCTTAGTGCCATATTAGTTTTTTTCTGGCAGGGAGATTTGGCAAGATATGGCCATGTGTTTTCACTTAGATGATGGGTTTTGCACACACAGCACACAAAACACAGACTGACTGAAAAGTCATGGGAATGAGAATATTATTGCATTAGTGTGAGCACAGTGGAAACTCCAATTCATTTAGGCACTATGACATGTCTAATCTTATTTTATCTTGATGTTTTTATTCACAAAGTCCTATTTCAGTCTCTTAGTGTCTGAATTGCCTGAGAGGATCTGTAGTTATTGACTATTACAAGGCTTATTAAGATTATTTATCTATGCGTGTCTGTTATATCTCCGAACATTCATCGTCCTTTGCCTGTTACCATGGCAACACGCAGAGATTCTGCAGTGGAGGATGAAGGATGTTTGTTGGCCTGTTCCTGTTCCTGTCTCTGTCTGTATCAAAACAAATATGTATACTTTAGCACACATTACACTGACTGAGTGTTTTTTAAGAGGAGAGAGCTGAGTTTCCTCTGCTGGAGGACAGAGAAAGTAGAGTAGGTTACCTCCCTCTACCCTCGCCTTCCTTTATCTTGTACAGTTTTGGCTCTATGGAATCTCAAGGGGGCATGATGCAGGCGTTTTCTTTTTCTCCCACACACAACAGAATTTGCAAAAATCATGACAGCTGATTTTCTTATCAGAACAAGATGGTTGCCATATACAATATGCCAAGTCACTAAATTGAAGCCATGATGGCTCTGCTCATTTTCTATTCGGGTTTGAAAGGAAGGAACATATCGCCCAGTGCAACAATGTAGCTCAATCATGTGTTTTTAAAAGTTTTGGACAACAATGGAAGTATGTGGCCCAACTACACAACACATTAATACTTAATATGATCTAGTTTTATTTTTATTTGTCAGGGACAATGCAACAAACACATTGCAATAGGTTACAATAACATGAAACGGATGTGTTGCATATAGGGTTTCTAGCCAAGGCTAATTTGCAACCTCAGTCCCATCATTGTTGGTGTTGGACTTTTTTTTATTGGAATTAATGGCAATGATAAAAATATAAAAGATCACCAGACTTAGCCTATAATAGATATTTCAGTTAAATGCATAATTCCTTTTCTTATTCTCTTGACTTCAGCTTTGTGTTGTCATGGTGAAGTCAAGGTGACAGAACTTTTTCTGGCGCTCAAGAACCTATACAGTCTAACCATACATTTTGCACAATTGAACCTGTTTTCTGAACTTTTAAGTATCTATTCATCCAATTACAAACAAGAGGTTGCAGCTCTGTGAGGCTGAGTGTGAGCATGCTAACATGCTCACGATGACTATGCTAACATGCTGATGATGGGCAAGTAATGTTCACCATGTTCACCATGTTAGTTTAGCCTGTTAGCATGCAAACATTTCCTAATGGGAATGTGATTATTTATGCTGGTATTTAAACCAAAGTACTGGACAAATTTAACAAACTAAACAATTATTTGAAGTTATTACATTCTGAAGGGGACAATCCATTCCATTGTACTCACTGAACACAACAAATGTGAACCTCATGTTGGAGCTAGAGGAGATGTCAGGTGATCACCTAATTCAGTAGGCTTTGTTCTCAGGGCACCATGGATATCTATGCACAATCCTGTGTGTCAGTCTTTGACTGGAACCACACTGCTAAAACCATATGTTACTCAGGATAATATACACACCTTACTGTTAAAAGTTTTCTTAGAAACTATTTCTTTGGTAGAATGATGATCCAAATAAAACTGTTGACAGCACGGTCTGTGGAATATCCATGTAAGCAAACCTGGACAAACAAAACTGAATGCAAAGAAATCAAGGAGAAGGTCCACTGTTAAGAGGGAAAACTTTATTGGGGTGTTTACTCCATGTAATTCAAATGTGAACATGAAAAAGAAAAGACTAAAATGCTCTATGGAAGGCACAGCCACAATAACAGCCAGAGATATGACTGACTCCATCATTGTGTTTATACACCAACAGCAGCACCGAATCTAAGGCAGACATTTCATCACAACAAACATGTGCTTTTAACTTCTTGCAGTTGGACACTAGATCATTGTGCAGATTTAAAGTCACAGTTGGAATCAATGTATCTGTTACTGCATATTTGTAAGTATTAATGTGCATTTGAGTGTTTAGTAACTAGGTGTTAACCCACCACCTCCCTTTTGTACTTCACACAACAGAAAGGATGTCCATTATAACTAAAAAATGAGAACATTTCAAAAGTTTTTTTCACTTGTCCTCTCCTTTCATTTGTTTCCTCCTCAAGTATAATTGGAACCCTTGCACTAATCTGAGGAACCAGAAAAAAATAGTGGATTATAGTGATGAAGGGAACTACTACTTTATGAAGCTGCATCTGTCTATATACAGATTTTGTCTGGCTGCACATCTAAGAGTGAGAATGTAAGTAGCATACAAGCGAAGAACATTTCTTTCTTTACAGTCGCAACACTATTGCACTGAAATTTTCCTATGGTTACTATGTTCCTGAAGCATTCAGAGACAAAGAAAGCCTTATTTACAGCAGAAATATGTAAATCAGTAACATCCTGGATCTTATGTATGTAATGCTGTATAGTTAGAAAGAGGAAACAGGAGATGAAAGCTGCACAATACAGCCAGCAGGACATTTAGCAGAAGAAGGTTAGATATTGTAAGTTATGAGTTAGAGCATTCTACATGTTGGTTTTCACCAGTATTTACCACAGATAGGTACAACCAATAACAGCAATCATCCTGATATTCATCAGGTACAGCTTGTGTAAATTTGACTGGAAGTGAAATTAATAATGTGCAACCACATTATAATTCATTCATCAAAAAACAGGTCATCACACATCCAAATCTCCAGTAAAAAGCCCAGAAAAAAGATTGAGAAAAAAAAAAAAACTAAATAAAACACCTTTGGTGCTTTGGTGCCATGATTTCCAGGTTATCAGCTTCAATTTCCACCACACACCCATCCAGACAAATTCACAATTACACACACACCCACAGGCACGCACACATATGCAAAAACAGCTACCTACAGTATCTATCAATAGTTTGAAGCATTGTGTCAGTGGAGAAGTTCGGCTGTGCTCTCTCAGTATTCCCAGAGGGTGGCGCTGTCCAGGGAGTCAGCACTGGCTTTAAGCCCTCCGGCATGGTCTCCTTTAAGGTACTTCCCCCCCAGAGCACAAATGGCCATCTTGTTGAGGTCACAGAACTCAAACAGGAACTGGACAGGAGTGGAGCTGCTGCACACCACTGCTGTGTCGTCTCCAACACACCAATACTTCCCCAGGGAGTCTGGACAAACAACACACACTTAATGAAGCCTGAGTCACACACAGCATGCATAGCATTTAGTGATATGTTTACGTTTCAAAGTGACAGGTTAAATAATCAAATTAACGCTCACTACATTTAACGTCACATGTAATGGTTGTGTTATGCGTGATATGGAAAAGCCTTTTTACATGCCTCATTTAGTTAGATTAAATGTGCTTACTATTTACACCGCAATGTGGTGGAAAGATGATAGATCATATTGATTTATGGTTCAGCTGTAAGTAGGTGTGCAATGCTGCGTTTCAGATGACTGACATGTTGATCCATATAGAAATTATATTATTCCCATTAGATGTTTTAATTATAGTCTTTCTCTAAGGCAGAGTGGAGTAAAACAGGGCTATGGAGAGCACTACTTTTTAAAGGCCCACACCAAGATGAGAGCAAAGAGGGATCTTGTGCACAGGATTATGTGAATCTGATATAGTTTCTTAAATTGAAAAAGGTTTCATACAACTCTCAAGTCTCAAAAAAAAGTTTTCAACCAGCGAGTCAATTTTCCTATTGATAAAACAATGAAGTAATAAAGAAAGACATTCTGCTTCATATTTTCTGGATGTCTAATAGGCAACAGTTTACTAACAAATTTGCCATACCAACTTTATAAGACAACAATATGTTAATTTTGTGTTGACAGCTGACATTTACAACTTTGGCCTCAAGTGCTAGTACAAGTTTTACAAGCTAGTAAAATACACACATTCAAAAACATCTACCATCAGGATGCTAAAACATCTATATTCACATATTTTCTATACATTGGGCAGCTTCGCTTTGTTTGAAAAATGGCCAGCAGGCATTTGAACTATGCGACTTGTAGTAAATAAATAAAAGCACCACAACAGTTCTGTAAACTAATAATTTTTTTTTACCTTTGAGGGCGTAAGCTCCGCTGTGGAACTCCAGCTGGAAAACATCATATGATGCTCGGTTGGAGTCCAGGGTCGCCAATCCAGCTTTACGAGCCCCGATGAAACCATGTTCCCCACGAAGGACGATGAGTGGACGGTTAATCAGCTTCATCAGGAACTGTTCAGCCTCCCCTGAAGAGACAGGCTTTTTAGGGTTGTGTCAAACAGATTTGGTTATTGTTTCCGAAAAGCATCTTGTGGCTAATCATAGCGCATAGACATACAAGGGTACTAAGATTATCTAAACTTGAAAATGCTTTTGGGAAACAGGGTCCTTGTTCTGTTAGGGATGAAGGGAAAATATCCTAGGTGAGAATAATTACTGACACAAATAAGAAAATCCTGATAGAATCTTGATCTTTCTGTAAAAAATAAAAAGTCCATTCGCTTTTAATTAGTTATTTTACACTCCTCTTTTTTCATCAGAAACGTCACTGACCTGCATTGTCAACTGTAGCAGCTAGTTGCCCGTTCTTCTTAGCAATCACATATTTGCTGTTAGCTGCACGCACACACACACGACCGTCATGCCATTCCAGGTCAAAGAAAGTGTTGGCTGACCTGTGACACACATTACCAAACTTAATGAGTTGACTGTGAAGGATGGAAATGTGTGAAATAAAGTGAGTGATCTTCAACGTGATGCAGTTTGTGTGTGTGTGTTTGTTTGTTTGTTTGTGTGTGTGTGGTTACTTGGTGGAGGCAGTGCACTGCAGGCCTCCACTTGCTGTCAGAGTCCAGTATTTTCCAGCAGCAGTTCTGAAGGCACACTTCCTGTCCTCACGACTCATCTCCATCTGGAAGACTTCCTGGTCCCCTTCCTCGTTCTGATTGGCTGAAAGGTCCATGCCTAGAAAAGTGGGGCAGTCTGCTGTCAGTTTTCATTTGTCTCTGGAGGTTTCCCTCCTTGTCTGAAACTCTCCAACCCTCTAATTCATGAAGTTCCCCAGATAGACTCTTAAAGGGACAGAAACATCCTGAACTCTCTGTGCCCAGCTGTTAAAGGTGTGGCCACAGAGGTTTGTTGTAATATGGCACACATGCAGGGAATGTGGCCACCCTGACAGGGATTAAGTATGGGGAAGGGAGTGATGGTGAAAAGGATTGAAGAACAGTTTTTCCAAATAAGAAAGAATTTGAAGATTGAATGCGACATGTCTTGTGACTGCATTACATTCTGGTATAATGGCGATACAGAGGACAAATAAACATATTTATTTTTCCCATTGTGAATAGTATATTTGAGGCTTGAACTAAAAAAACACAGTAAATTGCAAAAATAAAGACTTGAGACTCCCTAACGACTTGACGTAAAACCATTCAAGATCCAGGTTTTAAATACTTAGTTATCAGGCCTATTAAAAGAACTAGGTCTCAGTTATTTAAGAACACTAGTAGTAAAGCAGTAATAATTGATTATTTACCCACTTTGGGGTTGCAAATTGTAGGTTCTTCTCATCACCTTATACAGTTGATATGGTGGACATATTAGCAAATAGTTGCCTACATATCAAGCACATGTGAAGCAGCATCATCGTTCATTTGGAGACATGGCAAATCCACTATATTACTATAGTATAAGTCCACTATTCACTCTACTTTAACCTCTATTTTGGTCAGCACCGACTCCTGAGGGAAATATCTTGCTCTTTAGCTGCTACATGCTCCACTATGTGTAACAGCTAGTCACTAACTTTGTGACTTTATTTGGCGTTTGGTGCTGGACAGGGAGCGTACAGACGGATTATCAGAGTTTTGTCATTGAAAACAGCTGCCTGCTGCATCTGAAGACGCTGATGAAAATGGTGAGATTGAAACAAAACAGTAAAGTTGCGGGTCGTAAAACCAGAACAACGAGCTGCAAGATGCTAAAACACCATGTCGGACAGAACTGCAGTCAGCTGATAATTCTCTGTGGTTTTGATACTTTAAGTGACACTGTTTACATTGCAGGTAGTCATCTGGCTCAAACTCTGCTTTAACACAGCTTTGAGAGAAAAATGTTGAAATCTGACACAGGAAAGACTTGCATCTAGATCTGCAATTTGCTTATAAAGACTTGAAACTTACAGAATACAGCATAGAAGAGTCCAGAGAAAAAAACCTCTTGCTCCTAATTAAGAAACTGACACAGAAACCTAATTTTTACCATTGAACAGTTGGCTAAAAAAATGCCTGTGCTCACATTGACACTACTGGCCCATTGGGCGACAGATGCAGCAGGGGTGGTCCTTTACAAATGTCTGAATGTATGTTCAACACCTTCACCTTGCTCCCTCTGCATGTGTGTTTCCCTTCAGTCTTAAATGGCCATAACTTCAAGGAAAGACCAAGTCACAAGTCACTGATCTACGCTGATCTCATTCAAACAAAGATTATCTTCCTTCTTACACAATCCATCCCTCCTGGAATGCACACACACACACGCACACACACACCTGCATGCATTAAAGCATTCTGATTGCATGGTTAACAATCAGTCCCATGTGCATGCATCACAGAGTGAGACTGAGTGGCGACAAGACAAAGAGGTTGCATGTGGCATAAAGATCCACATTCAGCAAGACGGTCACACCTCCTCTTTGTAGCCTGTTTTCTCTGCCTCTCCTTCATTTTATCACTTTTTGTCTCCTAAACAAACCCTTCCCATCGTTTCCTGTCTATTCTCAATCTATTCTGAGATAAAGAATGATGGATAACTGTAGACTGAAGCTGACCCTGAACCGGCAGCCACAATGCAGGGGTAGAATTACTGCAGAAAAATGTTAAGCTAGGCAGAGACTGGCCAAAAGGAGGGAGGGGGAGGAGGAGAAAGTGAGAGCATGGTAATGAAAAACACATGGTGTGAGGAAAATGAAGTCTCTAATTCTGTTCTGCTCTCTCTCTCAAGCCAAGTCATGCAACAGCTGCATCTGGTGTGTGCCCAGTTATGCAGTGACTTCATCTGTATGGTGAAATGGGATTTTTGTTTCTGGCTCTGTGTGGCTGCAGAGCCTCACCTTGCCTCGTGGAGACGTTTCTCTCGTTGCCTGCAGTGAGTACGACCTGCGCGTGGCTGCGCTCCAGGCCAAACAGTTCATCTTTCCCAACCCGGGTGCTTTTCCCAGACTTCATTGTGCCGGTAGGGCCCATGGGTGCCAGGTAGCGACCGTTGCAGTCGCGGAATGCCACTTTTCCGGAGCGAAACTCCAGCATGTAGCCGGTATCCTTGTCCGTTTTGACGGACAGACTACCATCATTGCGGAGGAAGCGGTTGTCACAGGTCTCGAGGTGGTAGCGCTGGTCACGGTAGACCAGTGTCACAAGCGAGTCGACCCCCCAGGGAACATCCCGGTTTATTGACACCTCCTGCCGCTCTCCCTGCGCACTCAGGTGGGCGAAGCGTTTGCGCGCAAAGCTGTACAGGTTGACCTGCGGATGCACAGCCAGGTGCACGCTCCATTTCTCTGCCGGTGAGGCAGTCTGCGCAAAGCAGGTGATGCGGTCCTGGCTGCCGCCAAGGTACCGGCCATGGGGCTCGGACTGCAGAGACCACCGCCCGTCCTCGTGCGCGGTGATGACGAAGCGGCAGTCCCGGCCGCGCGTCTCGCTGTCCGCGGTAACGTTGCCGTCTTTGTCCGTAGCGAGGTAGCGGCCCAGGTGGGAGAGGAGGAACACGGCGCTGCCGTCCTCTCCAGTCTGCTCCAGGGTCCAGGTCTGCTTCTTCTTCAGGCTGCTGGCCGAAGCGTTGACTTTGAAGCCGAAAGTCTCCGCCGTCAGATATTTCCCCTCGCTATTGATGAGTCCCAGAGGGATCTGCAGCAGGTCCCCGTCGGCGCCGTTTGAGGACATGATTGCCGTTTGTCAAGAAGAGAAAATAAAAGAGATGTTGTGCCTGTTAAAGAGACGGATAGAGTGATTGTGGGGGTGTCTGACAGAGAGAGGCAGAGAGAGAGAGAGAGGACAGAGAGAGCTGCTTTGTGCTGACTGATGATGATGAGTGTCCCCTGACTGCAAATCCAGACTGCCTCGCTGGAGCTGCAGGAGTTGCAGGACTGGGAGTTTTGTTTTGCAGTACACGCCCCAGATACAGGCAGAGGAGCTGTAGGGGATTACTGCAATAGGGGCTACTGTCAAACTACCCCACCCCTGTTCATCTACAAACATATGTAGCCTAATCAGTATCATCCAAGCCTTTTGTAATATCTAATTTCCTTCACATCCATATTTCCCCCCCACGTTCCCTCTCTCTAATTGAGATCTGCTCACCCACAGTTCCACATGGATAGAGCCATTCATCAACTGACAGAACAGTGTTTGTCTTCAGGGCTGTGCTTGTTGGGTTGTCTAAAGATAGTGAGGTAAAGTTTATCAGAAGGACACGATCTAAGTAAAAGTACAGACTACAAAAGTATGCAAGTCTGTTCACTTATATACTTACTGACAATGAATGGAAATCTACTGTAATAGAGCATTATGATATTTCAGACCATAGTGTGCTTCCAATTGTGTGTCCAAGATTTTGGGTTGTGTTTTTTTTTCCTTTTTCAACATGACTGTTTCCAAACAAAAAGCCAGGTCAGACTCAGAGCCCTGACCTCAACCAAATCCAACACCTTTGGGATGAATTAAAATAGATATGCACCAAACTAAGCTCTCTGGACCTCTTGTCTCTTTCTCTCTTCTCTCTGCGCTGTAGGATGAGTGTATGTCTGTTATATCTCTCTCCTTTGTCAACATTTTATCATTGCATCATTAGCCCTGGAAATGAAACGCTATAGCCTACTTGGAAGGACTGTGTTGAATTCCTATCAGTGCAGGTAATGAATAATATTGTGTTTGGGAATACACACATAGAAATCTGATGTCGAGAACAAAGTTATGGTTAAGTATGGGTTTCTGTTTTCGGCTTCAGTTGTTTCCTGACTTTGTTCTCTTCCTTGTGTTTTCACACCTTTTCACTCACTCACTCAGCCCTGCCTGTCTCTTCCGTCCTACTCCCCAGGGCTCTGGTGTGCTTATATTTTCCTCAAACCTATACAATATTAGCAGGCTAATACAAAGACCAATGAGAAGCCAATTTATCCAGTTAAGCCTTTTGAGCCATTTGGTTTGTTTCTTCTCCTGCGGCAGTCTATAACTCTGAATCGGATTATGTTAATGTGCTGTTTTGACTGTGTATTGAAATATCGGTTGCAGATTAGTGTTTTACAGAGTTATCTGCCTCAGTGGAAGAATGCCAGTGGAGTGGTGCTTTACAGCCAGCACACTGTTGTGTCCTGTAATGTCCATCCTCCTCACCCACAAACACGTTATTTTTTGTGTTCTTTAGAGGGTCAGAACTCGTCTGTAAAACTTCAACATGTAATGTGAGGATGTATGACACACTTTTCACCCTGTTTCCCATTACTGAAAATTCTACAGGGAGGGTTCACGGGTAAGCAAATTTGCAGACCTGTACATGTTTTGTCAATGTTTATGCAAATGACTGTCCTGCAAAGCTGCGGGATACATGCGAGTGTGTGTTTGTATATGTGCACATGCCTCTGTGTGTTTGTGTGCATGATATAGTGCCAATCAACTGAAAATGAATCATTGACAGTTTTGATCATTTATTAAATGTTTAAAACACATATCCAGTAAAAATGTCAAACAATGATAGTAAGAGCTTGCAAAGTGTTGATGTATTCAGGTCAGTCTAACTTGAATACCTTTGGAGGTTTTGACTGCAATACAGACAAAATAAGAAATTCTACCATAATGCTTTGGGCTCTTGTAAGCTTGGGTATTTATCGTTAGTTTGGACATTGTACAGATAAAAGGATTAATTGATTAAATATTAATATTGTCACTTTGTAAAATACAATAACTGTCATTTGCAGCATTCACCTGGTACCCAGATAGCCTAAACAAGAAAGACAGGTAGCAACAGAGAAAAGCATCCATGGCCTAATTTGACCTAATCCTCAATTAAATGAATATTCACTGAATAGAAAAGGCAGGTGAAGAGCTGTGTCCAGAGGAAACTGTACTTTTGCTTAGTCTCTTGCTTCTCTCATGATTTATGTACGAGGTAATAGTTTTCTAAACGCTCTCTCTCATCTTTATAGATGAGTGTCTGGGTAAAATATCTGCAGAAGAGTTTGCCTGCAATTTGCCAGAGAAGTGATGGGAAAGGAGACACTGGGGATGGAAGATCAAGAGAAGTACAGAATAAACGTAACACATTTCTTACGAGACTGGGGGAGTAGGACTTCTCTGCTTGTCTGGTGGTGGACAGGACACAGAGACTCGACTGGGACTAATCCTGTGAAGGAAGTGAAGGGTTGTAAAAAGCATGGCTTGGGCCTGGGCTGCTTGATTCTGGATAACATTCAGCTCAGACCACATCACCCCCATCTGGGCATTCAGAGAACAACAGCAAGAACATGGGACAGACTAAATATGCCATGTGCAGCCTTAAGGGAGTGTCTCTTGTATGGCCATTCCTCAGGTTTCTTCCATTTCCAGTTAAAGAGTATTTTTCATCACTAGCTTGAGGAGAATCCTTGTCACACTCTGCCTTCCAGACCGGAGTTGGTTACTGGGTGCTACATGGGTGGTGCCCACTCCGAATATATTTTTAGGATGGTGCAAATGGAGAAAGTCAGTTTCCTTTCACAGGGATTAATAAACCTCAGCTTACTCTGGATGCAATCAATCTTTAATCTTTCACTTATCAAATATAATTTACAGAAAACATTTGGAAGCTCTCTGCTGTAGTTTGAAGATCATATATTTTATCTGGCTGATATCTTCCGCACAACATAGACATTTGTCACAGCAGACATTGTCACCGTAGGAAATGCACAGGTGTTACAAATTACATTAACAAAGGCTCTGTTAAATTCAAGTGTCCTGGTAAGACATGACTCTCTGACAGTGAGCCAGCATGCACAATACCAGGACCCTGAAACTAAAGCTACTTATTTTTACACCTGTGCTTTTCCTGCCAAGACATGTCAAAGTGTCTTCCAATACAAAAGGCCCATTCGTGGACCTCTACAGCGTCATTATTTTATAGATTTATAAAACAAACTGTGTTATATAAGTTTAACATATCTATATTATAAGACATTATATATTGTGATATAGTTAAATTAGTTTGTAATGCCAGATAAATAAACAATAAAACTGACAACAGTAAAATGGTCAGGAATACAAGTTTACACGTGCTTTTATTTATTTATTGCAAGTGGGTTGAAACAGCAAAAAAGTATGTTTCAAAATAAAAGCTTTTAATTCTACATCAGCATTCCTTTAAATTAAAAATGTCTATAGCCTATATGATTTCATATCATTACTTTGGCTATGATTTAAGTTAAAGTGTATTTGCAGATCCTAAGTTGCTCCATGGTGACATGCAGTGCAGTTTGACTAACACCAGGTGGCAGACATGCTATCTCAAGCAACATTTTACACACAATTGGTGCGTTTGACTTCATGCGACTTAACGTGATGCATGCTGGTTAGAAATTGGATGTTTCTCAAAACCAAGGATGCAAAGAACGGACTTTTGTTCTTAGGGAGAACGTTCTTCTTCATGTCACGAGCACACAAAACGCTGCTGACAGTTTGACACGATGCGTTCTTGCTGGTATTGCGCAATACCCCAAGCGCAGAGGTCGCCTTCATTGCACTAAATCGCTCTAATTATTATCACAGCCAGGCTTTATCCCCCAAAACAAAAAGCTCAGAGTCAGGTTAATTGTAGGTTAAATAAAAGGCTAATTCTGTGACCACAACTCTAACACTAACAATGTAATATCTAATATAATAGCATAATAATAATAATAATAATAATAATAAAGCAAAGAGTCCACTTTTATTCTGTTTCTGTTTATTTTTTCCTAAGTTTCACATGACCAGATTTTTCTGTACATTGCCATTTTTCTGTACATCATCCAGATGTCTCTTGATATAAATTAAAATCATACAAAATTACTCAGAATGTAATGACAGAATAACAGCGGTACGAACGTTAAAACTATCTTAACAGCTGTGGGTCTTTACTCTGCCGTTGTAGCTGTACTCTGCTGTGTTGGCTGCAGTGGTCTGCGTGACTGAGGGCTCTGTGAGCGGACTGGCAGGCCGGCTGGTTAGCTTCCCCTGCGGGCTGGTTCGTTAGCTCCCCCCGCTGACGGTTGCCGAGCATCAGAACTCCAAAAACGTTTGAGCACATTTTCGATTCGCCATCATTTTTAAAACCTCGCGGGAGCAAGGCGGCTGCAGGCACCGAGTCCGGCGGCCGCTTTTTCCAAGTATATCCAGCTGCAGCCTGCAGACCGTGACGGAAGTTGAACTTCCAAATATGGTTTGTCCCAGAAGACACTGCGCACGTGATGACGTTCATCTCGGCTTACGTACATGATAGATCCTGATGCAAAACGTTTTATTCTTTAGAAGCCAACAACAGAACTTTAAATACACTTCTGAGAAGTTTTTAGGCAAGAAATCAACTGTGTAGATTTCGGAGATCGGCAGTTTTTAGAAAATTGGCAGCGAATCGAAAATGTGTTCAAACGTTTTCGGAGTTGAGAAGCTCCGCAAGTGCCGACGGGTGTTATATAGCTGCAGTAACGTTACCGGAGGCTGCACAGCAACACAATGGTTGCAACCCTATCTGCTAGTGCCGTTGTAGGGTTAAACGGTCGACATGCATATAATCAATAACTTTAGGCACATACCCTGGTTGGGGTAAGAGGAATATACTTCTGGGGGCTGTCAGGAATAGGTAGCTAGCTACGGTCAGCTCCCCCAGGCCCAGTCACACAGGCCACTGCAGCCAACACAGCAGACGTGTCCAGCAAGAGCTGATAATGTTGTACCGCTGTTATTCTGTCAATACATTCTCAGTAATGTTAGTTTTAACCTAAATCGAGTCACATCTGGCTCGTAATGTAACATTACAGAATATTCTTGGTTTGTGAAACTTAAAATCACTTTGGAAGAAAAAAATATACAACAGTGGTATGAATTGAAACATTGCTTTATTATTATCATTAGGCTATTATAAATAAGTATTTGCAGGAATTATAGTATAAATATACTATATTAATATATAAGTATAGTATAGTAAACATTAACACATAACGTACAGTGATTACTATGTTGACACATGACACCTCTTTTTTAAACGTTTTTTTTAAATTTAACAAGTATGTGTGGACCGAGCGGTCGAGGTCATCAGGTTTTGTGCGCTGTGGCTTCTGGGACAACCCTTATGTGGAAGTTCAACTTCCTCAACTTTCATCACATTTGTCTGGTTTTTATATACAGTCTATGGTTTGTCTGCGGGCTGCAGCTGGACCCTTCTCGCTTTTTCCCCGACTGCACCAAGTTGGAACCACACTTTTGCCTGGTCTCGCGGTATTTTTCTTTGCAAATGCCGCGAGATTGGTCATTGATCTCAGCTCACAGTAAGCTGCTGCAGGTAGAATGTGTCCGACTTGACGGCGCTGTTTTTATACCCCGCCCCTGCAGTCACCTGCAGCTCACGTTAGAATAGCCTATCAAGTCGGCGAAAGTCAGCCGCCTCATCTCGAACGCATCCAGAACACAGCTACACAGAAAAACACACACACACAGACTCTTAGAGGAAGATGTTGTCTGTGTGGTTGTTTGAGGACCTAAACAAAATTAGGTTTGTCACACACAAATACAGGAACCGCATCCACAACACAATTGACACTGCACAGCACTTCCACATTATTAGGTGTTGATTTTACACTAACAACTAGAGACACAAGCGCTAACAAGTGTTGTTTGCTTACTCACACAGCCAATGTGGTGACTGTTCTTCAGTAGGTGTGGACCTCTTTAAAACACGTGTTGATTTTTACAGCAACACCAACAACTATGGCGTGCATGATAATGTTAATTTTGTTTTAAAAAAGTTATGTGATGAAATCATGTTTGTTTCCTATCATCTCTGCAGATGTGGTCAAAACAGATTATGCCTTTTGTTCTAGTGACTGAGACAAACTGGAGAGGGTCTGCAGATCTACCAGTTATTCTGGACACAGCCTGTGTTTTTACTTACATGTCTCACAAATGACATGAGCAAAGCTACAGCATCAAGTGCGCCAGTTTGTTAATTCACAGAGTCAGAAAGTAGTCACATCGACTTTTCTGGGCTCACAAAAAACATTTTGTTAAGCCAACTTTTTTTTTTTAAAGAAAACAGACAATTGTATGTCTTTGTCACGTTTGAGGGTGCAAAGCAGGTGAGAACCCAAATGCAAGACAGAGAACAGAGATGCAGTTCCAGGGAACTTAATCCAGAACAAGTCTTACAGATAGTGATGGCTGACAAGATCAAAAAAAACTGTACACATATCTCCAAAGCAGGCAAAACACTCTTCATACGACAATGACCGTACAGGGACTAAACAGAAACACCAAACATATATACACACAGGGACTAACACGCAGGGTGGGAGCAACGCAGGTGACAGGGATCAGGACTAACGAGGCACAGGCAGGCAGAGAGACAACAGGGGAAAACAGAGGGAGACAGTGAGGCAGAGGGATTACTGGGGGAACAGACAGAAAACATGTTACAAAATGTCAGACAAGAATCTAACCCCAGACAATAACAGAAACCCATGTAAACAGACAAACACCGACCAACTATAACACAGGGAACCTAAATGAGAACACAGAACTAGAACACAGGGAGTAGAAAACAACATAACGGGGCAAGGCAGGACTGAAATTAGGATAAGACAGAACACCAGACAATTACAGAAGAAGACAGGAACTAGATCAAAACCAAAAGACAGGCAACAGTAAATAACCTAACGCTGGGCAGACTGAACCCAAGACAGGACTGAACACCAAAACACAACAGACCTTAATGACAGATACAAAACTGACAAATAAACAAACTCACAGAGAAACTCAGGACAGGATCGTGACAGTCTTAAATGATATCTGCAATGGGTTTGTTTGCCCATGGACAAAAATATGTTGGTCTGCCTGGCTGTGTGGCTCTGGGGGTCCACCACCTGTATAAACAGAGTGGATGGGAATATGATACAGTTACACAAGGCCACTGTGTAGAGTTTGAGAGATGAGGAGAGTGTGAAGAACAATGCATTTTACATTAGAGAAAATAATAAGTTTAGATAAATTTCTATTCATCCACATGCCCACATGTATCCAGCAATGCAGGACCTTCCCTCTGCTTATTTCTCTTCTGGGAAAAGAAAGCTAATGTGCATCATCACCTGCTTTCATTTCTCTATACCTTTATTTAACTCCCTGTTTCTACATTAAAAGGTTGCTCCTATAGGTCTAATAGGTCAAGAGATGGCAGCGTCAATGCAGTCAAGATATACTCAGAGTAAAGTGAACATTTACCCTTTGTCAATCATTCCTTCAACTGTATCTTTCCTTTCAGGGGAACAAGATGAAAATGAAGTAATGGGGAAAGATGAAAAATGCAGCATGAATGTGGCAGGTTACAAGGAAAGCAAGATCCTTGGAATAAAAATAAATGAGAACTGAAGATTTAAAAAAAACAACTGATAATTAGGAGAGAGAGAAGAGAAAATTTACTCAAAAGGAACTATCCTGCTGGATGCTTTTGTAAATTTGGTTGTAAACACATTTTGCAGGAAAAATACAACTACTATCATTGTTACATTAGGTCAAAGAAGATTCTGTGTTTTGTGTATGTTTCAGAATACAGGTGCTGGTCATATAATTAGAATATCATCAAAAAGTTGATTTATTTCAGTAATTCCATTCAAAAAGTGAAACTTGTATAATATATACATTCATTCCACACAGACTGATATATTTCAAGTGTTCATTCCTTTTAATTTTGATGATTATAACTGACAACTAATGAAAACCCCAAAATCAGTGTCTCAGAAAATTAGAACATTGTGAAAAGGTTCAATATTGAAGACACCTGGTGCCACACTCTAATCAGCTAATTAACTCAAAACACCTGCAAAGGCCTTTAAATCTCTCAGTCTAGTTCTGTAGGCTACACAACCATGGGGAAGACTGCTGACTTGACAGCTGTCCAAAAGACGACCATTGACACCTTGC
The DNA here is from genome assembly GCF_021292245.1 of Micropterus dolomieu. Taxonomy (NCBI): domain Eukaryota; kingdom Metazoa; phylum Chordata; class Actinopteri; order Centrarchiformes; family Centrarchidae; genus Micropterus; species Micropterus dolomieu. The sequence goes on along the minus strand of NC_060153.1, from coordinate 3,373,029 downwards.
ACAAGGAGGGCAAGACACAAAAGGTCATTGCTAAAGAGGCTAGCTGTTCACAGAGCTCTGTGTCCAAGCATATTAATAGAGAGGCGAAGGGAAGGAAAAAATGTGGTAGAAAAAAGGGTACAAGCAATAGGGATAACCACACCCCGGAGAGGATTGTGAAACAAAACCCATTCAAAAATGTGGGGGAGATTCACAAAGAGTGGACTGCAGCTGGAGTCAGTGCTTCAACCACCTGCAAACCACCACGCACAGACGTATGGAAAACACGGGTTTCAGCTGTCGCATTCCTTGTGTCAAGCCACTCTTGAACAAGACACAGCGTCAGAAGCGTCTCGCCTGGGCTAAAGACAAAAAGGACTGGACTTCTGCTGAGTGGTCCAAAGTTATGTTCTCTGATGAAAGTAAATTTTCATTGCAGACGTGAGAAGACGCTGGCGCTATTTATTCTCCGCTTTTTCATCTGCTATTCCTTCCTTTGCTCCTGTTTTGTTAGTGTTTGTGTTCACTGTACCCCTACCTCTGGACAGCCTTTCAGCTGGTTCCTGAAGCCGCTTGGGCATCTCGACCGGACTACTGCCTCGTCGGTTTGCCGCTAGCTAGCTGCTCGTGCTCATCCAACGCGTGGTGGCTAACTCTAGCTGCATCAGCGGCTAACCTGATTTCCTAGCCCTTCTCACAGGCAACCTCCACCAGATGCGAGCTGTGACCGAGACTTTCATCTCCTCCTGGCATGCCGTGGATCATTTTGGCACTTACATCAGTCATCCATCTCTGTGTCCCTAGTCCATTGCTAGCTGCTATCACGGAGCTCTCAGTGCCTCCGCCATGTTCAAATACTCAACTCTGCAACTGGTCGAATTAATCAACCACTCCATTTCATCCTGCATCCCAGTCATCAAACAGCTCGAACTTCTTCGATGACCCCGTTACATCCACAGAAGCTCTCGCCGCAAGTTTGTTTATCTTCATCACGGACAATCCATTCCATCCATCTGGTCCCCTGCACACTCTGTCGCACCTCTCCCACATCATCATAACGCTTCCCCCACTGCATCACATAGAGCTGAGCGCACCAACAGGCTGCACAAAAAACCCGGACTGGACTACAGCGCTATTCGCACTTCACCTATACCTATTTTCCAATCATTTGCAAAGTCCCTCGCTGTCCCTCCTCAACTGCATTACCCCCCCACACGCACTGTTAACTGGGGCAACCTCAGATCTTTCCAGCCTGCCCCCATCTCACCACCCTCTCACCATGCCAACTTTGCCCTCCTCAACAGCCGATCGATTAACAATAAAGCCCCTGCCCTCCATGAACTAATCCTCGACAACACACTGGATTTCCTTCTACTCACCGAAACCTGGCAACAACCCAATGACTTCTTCTCTCTCAACCAAGCATCCCCCACTGGCTACAATTACATCTGCAAACCCCGCCCCTCCGGTCGTGGTGGCGGCCTCGCCGTCATTTACAATCAGAACTTCCGGATCACTGAACTCACCCTCCCCTCATTATCTTCATTTGAATATCTCGCCTTCAAAGCTCTTTCCTCCATGACAGTCATCCTCATCTACCGGCCACCTAAACCAAACCCTTCCTTCCTCTCTGATTTTACAGAACTCCATCCATGCCTCTTTCCCCTCTCTGATCACAAACTGATACGGTTCACCATTCTATCTCCAACCGCACGCCCCCGCCTCCTTAGAGAAATCACCTTCCGCAACCTTAAATCCATTGATCCCCACCATCTCTCTGACCTGCTCTCCACCACTCTCCACCTGGACTCAACCCTCACCTCACCTGATGATCTCACAAACCACCTCAACTCCGCTTTGTCTTCCTCCCTTAACTCTCTGTTAACATCTCGTCACCCTGGTACACACCTGCACTCCGGAAAATGAAACAAACTGGCCGCCAACTTGAACGTCTGACAAAAAAATCATCTCTCACAGTCCACCATGAAGCCTATAAACTCCACCTTATTGCCTACAAAGATGCCGTCATTGCTGCCAAATCTGCCTACCTCTCCTCCATCTTGACCAACCCCTGTCATAACCCTAGAACCCTCTTCTCCACAATGAACAACCTCATCAAGCCTCAGACCAACACCCTCCCTACCTCTTCTCCGGATCTCTGCAACTCATTCCTTCACTTTTTCGCTGATAAAATCAACACCATTTATCAGTCTCTATCCCCTGCATCTGACCTCCCAGTATCTACTCCAGCACCTACCACGGACCCTCTTCCTCCTATCCTGCCTGACCTCCCTCCTCCTCCACACTGCCTTCTCTCCCAGTTTGACCTGGTCACCACCCCTGAAATCTCTAAACTCATCAGCTCTTCCAAACCCACTACCTGCTCACTTGACTCCCTCCCTACTCCGCTCATGAAGTCATGCCTCCCCGTCCTTTCCCCCTACCTCACTAACCTCTTCAACTCCTCACTGTCCCTTGGAACTGTCCCTTCTGCTTTCAAAACTGCTGCTGTCACCCCAGTCCTTAAAAAACCTGGTCTGGATCCCTCTTCCCTTAATAACTACCGTCCAATATCCAACCTCCCCTTTCTGTCTAAAACCCTCGAACGTATAGTCACCTCACAATTATAATCTCATCTCCATGCCAATAACCAATTTGAACCCTTCCAATCTGGTTTTCGCCCCCTCCACAGCACAGAAACTGCTCTACCTTTCCAACAGATCCCACTTCATCTCTCTTTATAACCACACCTCTGCTACAGTCACAGTCACCCAAGGCATTCCCCAAGGTCCCGTACTCGGCCCCCTTCTCTTCATCATCTACATCCTCCCCCTTGGTCAGATACTCCGCCACTTCAACCTGAACTTCCACTGTTATGCCGATGACACCCAGATCTACCTCAACACCAAATCCCCCCACAACCCCCCCCTCTCCCACATCAACTCCTGTCTGTTAGCGATTAAAACCTGGATGCAACACAACTTCCTCAAACTAAACAGCAATAAAACAGAATTCCTCCTCATAGGCTCCAAATCCACTCTCAGCAAAGCCAATAACCCCACTCTCACCATCGACGGCACCATTGTCTCCCCATCTCCCGAGGCCTTCAACCTCGGTGTGATTTTTGATTCAACCCTCTCCCTTGAGCCCTATATCCGTCATGTCATTAAAACCTCCTTCTTTCACCTTCGAAATATTGCCAAAATCAGACCCTCACTCACACCCTCTGCCGCTGAAAGACTCATTCACGCCTTCATCTCCTCATGGCTGGACTATTGCAACTCACTACTCCTTGGTATCAGCTCAATCTACATAAAAACACTCCAACTGGTCCAGAACTCAGCCGCACGACTCATCACCCGCTCCAAATCCTGGTACTACATCACTCCAGTCCTAAAACAACTACACTGGCTTCCCATTTCTCACCGGATCACATACAAAATCCTGGTCCTTAACTACAAAGCCATTCACCACCTGGCCCCTTCATACCTCACTGTCCTCCTTTCCCCCTACCAACCTTCGCGGTCCCTCAGATCCACCTCAGCCAGTCTCCTCTACGTCCCCAAGTCCAAGCTCAGCAGTTTTGGGGACAGAGCCTTTTCCAGGGCAGCTCCCAGGCTCTGGAACTCCCTCCCCCATGAGATCTGCAGATGAGAAGAGAGGAGAGGCACAGAATCCACGTTGCTTGAAGTCCAGTGTAATGTTTCCACAGTCAATGATGGTTTGGGGTGCCATGTCAACTGCTGGTGTTGGTCCACTGTGTTTTCTGAGGTCCAAGGTCAATGCGGTCGTCTACCAGGAAGTTTTAGAGCACTTCATGCTTCCTGCTGCTGACCAACTTTATGGAGATGCAGATTTCATTTCCCAACAGGACTTGGCACCTGCACACAGTGCCAAAGCTACCAGTACTTGGTTTAAGGACCATGGTATCCCTGTTCTTAATTGGCCAGCAAACTCACCTGATCATAACCCTACAGAAAATTTATGAGGTATTATGAAGAGGAAGATGCGATACGCCAGACCCAACAATGCAGAAGAGCTGAAGGCCACTATCAGAGCAACCTGGGCTCTCATAACACCTGAGCCGTGCCACAGACTGATCGACTCCATGCCACGCTGCATTGCTGCAGTAATTCAGGCAAAAGGAGCCCCAAATAAGTATTGAGTGATGTACATGCTCATACTTTTCATGTTTATACTTTTCAGTTGGCCAACATTTCTAAAAATAGTTTTTTTGTATTGGTCTTAAGTAATATTCAAATTTCCGGAGATACTGAATTTGGGATTTTCATTAGTTGTCAGTTTTAATCATCACAATTAAATGAAATAAACATTTGAAATATATCAGTCTGTGTGTAATGAATGAATACAATATCCAAGTTTCACTTTTTGAATGGAGTTACTGAAATAAATCAACTTTTTGATGATATTCTAATTATATGACCAGCACCTGTACATTAAGAAGTACTCCCATTAATGCAAAAATATAGAAAAAGAAATAATTTGCAGGAAGATGTACGTTTTAAAGCTATACAACCCCTGTGTGGCTTGAAGGTGTATGTGTTGTGTCAGTACTGCAGTGATGATCTATCCATGTGCCTTTCTGTTTACGGAGATGATTGCGTGATCCTACCTGCATCTGGAACACCTGGGCCCAGTTCTCCACCTGAGATAAAAGCCACACCTCATAGATTGGCTGTCTCTCTCTCATCTTCCCTGTCAGCTCTGCACCTTTTTGGTTTTAAGTGTTTGCTCTACTTTTTACACCACAATACTTGACACCATGTTTACACATCCACACCTACACTACTGATGCTGCTGACTAATACATCCCATAGTTGATGTGTTATTTTTGTTTATTTTGTGTTATAATAAACGCAGTGTATTTCAGGCATTGTGTCTTTCCCACTTTTGTCATGGCCTTTGAGCCAGGTTATGACAGCTACTACTAGGATATTGATGTTGTAAGTTGTTATCCATGTATAATAACTAAGTGTTTTTATATATGTTTCTATATGCAGTCATCTTCTGTATATGTAAAACGTTATGTACTATAAGACATGGGAATCCCATGGGTCCCTCCGTTTAGCACCCCTTCACCAATGGCCAACGTGAGGAAACGAGTCAGAAGCAAGGAAATACAGGGAAACTATTTACACAGCCCTGTGCAGTGGTCTTAGCCAGTACCACTGTCAAGCTAATCAAAGCTCAAAATACACAACAGAATTGAATTTTCACAAAAAACTTTTATTGAAATACATGTTGCCTTATTCTTCATAATATTACAGATATTTTCTCTATTTAAAAAAAAATATAATGATAAATCTATAGTAAATTAAAAAAATATTGTACTAACCGTAATTTGACACGTTTACGTCCGTTTATTTTGTTTATACTTTAACTTTGAAGGCATCCTCGCGTGGTTTCCGGACCAACTCTGCCTTTTTCTAGCTGGTTTGACGCAACTCATTAACAGCTGCCTGCCTGGTTGCTAGACGACTCGATCTGCAACACTGGTGTGGAAACAGTAACCTATAGCTACATGGAAAGGAAACAACATTTTAACGGATTTCAGGAAGCTATGATCAACAGTGTCTGTCACCTCATCACCGGCTTCTTACGTGGAGAATATACTGAGTTGCGAAAATCCCAGTTGTAGCATAGCTAACGCCTCTTTTGTTGCCCCATGTTTTTACTACTAGCAAGAGAGGGGCGACCTGAAGTGCGCTTTTTGACTTGGAAAAAATGAGAGGATTACACACAGAGAAAGTCAAGCTTTCCAACTTAACGTAACGTTTGCTTACCAGCTATGATTAGCGCAACTGCTAAGATGTCTCTGGAGGCGAGTGATGTTCAAACAGATGAAGACTGTGAGGAGCTGGTGAGTCCTTAGCTTTGGTTAGGTCAAGAATACAACTGACTTTCTCCCTCTGTCTGTAAATTAGTTGTTTCAGTAAGTGTGAAGTACCTATTGACACACCTGTGTCCGTATTGAGCCTGTAACTCAAAACAGCACGCAACACAGTAGTTTAAATGCCAGTTGTTCACAACACTTGTAGTTATGTCTACTTGTAATGCCTTAGTTGGGATGTGTGCTGAGAGAATTTTAACCACATCCTTCTTGTTTGTTTGTCAGTTGTCTCATATGAAGGACTTTTAGAGGTCTGTAGAGGTTAAAGTGTTGAGTTAAAAATTAAGAAAAATCTCAATCTTAATATAAATAGAATATTTTGTGTAACAGAAAATTTAATCATCTTAATCATACATACCTCAGGTTTATCATGGGACCACCTGTGTGTTCAGAAACTCAGGTTGGGAACTCTGGTTTATGAGAGTTTATGAGGCATAGCCAAATTAAACATAGGCTAAACATTTCAAATCCAAATGTGCATTATTTTTTTGGATTATTGGTAATTGTGGATTAATGTTTTCTCTCTCCCCCCTTTGTCTGTTCAAAACATCCCTTTCTCATTGACATACACTGCTGCCTCACTCTTCTGTCCAACCTAGGATGGCTTCTCCTTCTCTGCTGATATTTCAGAAAAGGTAAACAAATTAACTGTTAATGATGACTTTCTGTGGCACAACACTTCATGTAGTATATCTTTGCACATTTTTGTTTTTCTGCTTGGGTCAATGTCTTGCTTTAGACTTATGTTCTGCCTCACAGAGTTAAATTGATTAATACACCTTTCTTCTGCTTTAACGGCTTTTGTTTGTTAACCATCAGAGAACATCGAGGAAGCGATCTTCTGGCAAGCCTCCTCCTTCTCCAAGTAAGCACCTGCCCAGCTGTTATGTGGATACATTTTTGCAGATACTGTAAAAAAACCATTTTCCAAATTCCATGATTATTAATATGGAGTATGTATATGTGTAGGGTCTCCATACCTCTCCAGTCTGAATGTGAACCCCCGAAGAGCAGCAGTGGCGGCCTGGAGACTGCCGAGGGCCTCCCTGGGGGACACCAGAGGGGATACGCCTGGGGACATTGGCTCAGCTTGCCTCACATCCCTCAGCAACGGCCATGGTAGGCACCTTGAAAACATAACTGAAGCTCCACAGACTGTGCCGAGGCTCAGATGGAAAAAGAAATAGAAAGAGCGAGAGACTCAGTTTGTTCAGATGATAGGTGGTTTGAGACTTTGTAGGTATCCTGCTTTGGGAAACGGATGATTAGCAACTCTGCGAGACTTAAACAATATTCCATTTGACTTGATCTTTCTGGGAAGAAAAATTCAATTCAATTACATTATGCAAACTTGTTATTGGATCCATTGTTATATTGGAAAAATGGATCGTGGAGCTTGAGGGAGTGTTCAAACTACAAAGTGTTCTCTAAAGGTATTAAATGCATGAGGCAGATAGAGTTTTTACTTGTGTTGGGAAATATCTTGAACCTTTCTCTTTACGTCCTTTTCAGATGTGTCCCAGACGCTGAGATCAGAGAGCGACGTCACGCCAGAGCTTCTCCAACAGACCTTGAGCACGAGAAAACACAAACTTCTCCACTCTGGATCCAATGGTGAGAGAATGTGTAGGTGTGTCCGAATAAGAGATTACATGAGGAAAAGTAGACACAGTTGACGCTGAAGGTCAGGTTTTGTGCTGAGGATGGGAGACGGTATCAGAAAACAGACATAGTGAGGGTGGTATTATGATATCACCACCATCAGGTGTTTCATAACTGCAAAGTGAGAATATGTCTCAGTCTGTTTGAGGGATTATTTACCATCTCCCAATTTCTCCCTCTGTGTTGCAGGTTTCACCTTTGGCACAGGTGACCACAGAGAGAAGGAGGACATGTATGATGAGATTATTCGCCTCAAAAAGGTAAAGAGTTACAAAAATTAAAGTTGTGTATTCAGTTTGTTCTCAAATTCACGTTATGCATACAGGAAAAAACACACTGATAGAAAACATTGTGTATCAGGGTGGTGTGATTTAAAAAAAAACAAAAAAAAAAACAAAAAAAAAAAACTGCGGGCGAGTTCGGCGTCACACGTCAGTGTAACGTGACGTGTGCACTGTGCCTCTCTGGTCTGCCGAAATGCATTAAATGCCTTCTAGTTCCAGTGTGCTTTTCTGTAGCTAACTTACACATTTATTCCTGCAGAAGGGGAAAATGGGAGTTTAGACAACTTTATTTAGATTTGGCATCTCAGGATTTTCTCTATAGGATATGCTCTCTTTATATGTTGTAACTTTTCATTTTATGCATTTCTTAGTGTGTGATTAATCACTAGTGCTGTTCTCTGCAGAGTCTCCAGGCACAGAAGTCTGACAACCAGCAAATGAAAGCTAAACTTCGCCGCCTGGAGGAAGAAAATGCTAAAAGAGAGAAACAGATAGAAGAACTGTTGGATCCCACTAAAGTAGGATCACTAAATTGTTTCAGTGTGTTGTTTTGAACAACAGAAACATTTGGGGGAAAAAAAGTTAAAACATTTTTCTACTGTACAGGGATCTGAATATACTCGTAGTTTGGTGGATAAGAAAAAAGAAGGGAGTGTGGTGAGTACGTCCAGTCTGTTGATGAACATGTCATATATTATTTTCATATTGATTTTATACAGATTTTAAAAAATTGATTTTATCCATCAAGGTTCTAAATGGGCTGAAACAGAGAATCCTGAAGCTGGAGCAGCAGTGTAGAGAGAAAGAAAATGCCCTCAGGTACACTTTTCCACCTTTGCATAAGTCCACTTGGTTTATGTGTGCACCAGTGTAATGTTAGGTTCTTCACTTTATGCCCCCAGTAAACTACAAAGTGAGCTGAGGACCACCAACCTGGAGGAGCTGAAGATCACAGTAGAAACCTACTATGACGAGGTAACAACTATACCTCAAAATATAAAATGTCTGCTTTTTGTTGTTTTTCCACCTAAATGTTAAACTAAAAAATCTTTTGCCATGTTACCGCATACAGATTTTCCCAAAGCAGAAAACCTAATTCAACTATCAATGTAATGAGAGTCAGAATTTTACACTAAATATTGTGTTTGGATGAAAGAAGCGCTCCGCTCTGTGTTTGCATCACTTTTACTTTGGTTGCAGAGTGTGCGAACTCAGCTGTGGAAAAGGAAATCCCACCTAACGTGTTTGTGTGGCTCGCCTTTCAGATCCAGAGGCTGAGGGTGCTTCAAGAAGCTGCAGAGAAAAGGTATGCAACTGCTTAATTTCCATGTTTGTTTATGCTAGAGGACAAATTGTGACATAGAAAGTTGTAACAAAATATTTTTACCCGTTTCAGCTCAGGGCCGTGACCCTGAATTAAACTGTATTTGTATTGACCCGAATGTGTAAAGGTGGACCATCAGACTTGGATCTGGTCCAAACTGTAATCCTGTACTTGTTTTTGGCAGTGACTTCTTCCCCTCTACTGTTATTTATCTCTTGGGTACTTTGACATGATTGTAGATTTTTGGGTGAGTGCTGGTTGTTGCATTTACTTTTCATAAGGCTATCAAATAATCAAAAGAAATACTATAAACAAGTGTAAAGATTGATTGATAAGATTTCGCTTTTGCAGAACTGAAATTAGACAGTTGTGATTATTGAGTGATTTAGATCTTTGTCAAATATATGGTGAATGAGTGTGTAGTCAGAGATTTTAATCCTGGGTGTAAGGAATGTCCACACAGATTAGTCAAAGGAATTGGGTTGCAGGATTTGTAATAACTGTTTAAAAATACTGTCATACGTGCATTTATTATCCATATCTTTCTCATGAAATCCCTCCCTTCCTCTGTCTGTCTACAGTAGTCGAGCAGAGAGTAAATGCTCCCAGAAGCAGCAGAAAGCTTTAAGCGCCACGGTTCATCGTCTGTCTGAGAACCTGAAGCAGCTCCAACAGGAGAACACAGCGCTCAGAGAGGAGCTCAACACTGACAGTCCTACAGGAGGAATCAAAGGTCTTTTCTTACGCAACAAACCCACACAGACAGCCTTGTCCCTTAGACTTCTAAAACTTACCAGATTAAAAGATATTTATTTTTTTATTTATGCGTTTAATCAATTTCTAGGTTTCTTTTGCTGGATACAGGTCTAAATGTGACACCTTTTACTCTGCTCACTCCATCTTTCTTGGTTTACTTTCCTCCCTGTTCTGCTGTGCATGAGTGCTAGTGATCACAGTGTGTTAAGTCAGTGGAAACTTACTGTGTCGAAAATTTTGTGATGTGTCGAAACAATTATGAAAGCTGGAGGTGAATAATGACATTAACAAAACTGTATTCCATACAGAGGACTGTATACAATATCAGGGAAATAGAGAAATATACTCAAATGTATTTTCCACATTGATTGCATTAGTGGATAGACTTTTAGGCTCTTCATTTCTGCAGAAAACACAACCGTATAGGGAATCAGACTTGTTAAAACTTATATTATGGTTTATCATGAATCCATAATCCATAACCATTAATCAACAATTTAATTAATCAAGTTCTATAGAGTTAACTTTGTTGTTGAGACAGAATTCGGGAATCATTTATTTAAAATTGCATCAATTTCAAAACCTGCATTAAAAGATGAAAGATCATGGAGGTGTTGTATTCTGTTTTGTAATGCTTGTGTGTGTGTGTGTGTGTGTGTGTGTGTGTGTGTGTGTGTCCCTTAGGTTACAGAGAGTGGAGTAAACAGAGACTGTTGAGACGGCTGTTGGAAGTTGAGAAGGTGAGAGAAAACTGTAACTAGTTGTCCATGTAAACACAGGCAGTCATCTGTGTCAGGTGTCTTACATGGATAGCAGCTTCATCACACGCCAACCCTTCTCTCCTCCTATCAGAGGCTGGAGGACAGCAGAAGACATGCCCAGTCAGCACAGAGCAGCAACCGATTGGATCGGGAGGTCCAGGCCGTGCCCACTGAAATTTTGGGGTTTACCATGGCAACAGAGGCAGTGGTCTCAGTGGGAACTATCACTGACAAAGGGGAGGAGTTTTCTGATCTGCGAGAGGGCCTCAGCCAATTGGAGAAGGAGAAGGTGGAGCTTCAGCAGATTCTGTCAAGTAAAGAGTGAGTGAGACCTACTCAGTTTACCTGCAGCCTTTATATATATTTTCTAGTGTATCCATTTTAATAAATGTCTCATGACATACACCAAAGGGAAAAAACCTTGGTGTTTTACCAGAATTTAGGTGGAGCTGCATTGTTTTTATTATTACATCAGTGACTGTTGCTATGGGCATAAAGTCACTGGAATTTGTTCTTGAGACTGCTGTGTTTGTGTTTTCAGTGATGAACTGAGACAGTTGAGGACAGAAAGACAAGAATTGGAGAAAGAGACCGAAAGGTGGAAAGCTGAACAGACTAAAGAACGGGACAAAGAGAAACAACAGCATAAGTAAGTTTTTAGTTGTGTGAATGTGCCATTCAGATGATTAGATGATGTGTCATTTGATTCAACTTGCCATACTATGTAGGTAACATCAGTACATCTCTACTATATAGCTCTGCTTTTTTTTTTTTAAATTCAAAAATCAAAAGGCCTCCATATACATGTACATATTCTTTGAATGTGTGGTGGCATTTAAAAGAACTGTCACCCACTGCTGTTGGCACTGACTGCTGTTGGATTTACATCTGAAACAGTCATTTTATGTGGAAATCTACTGATTCACATCCTGCAGATCACAGCTGTTGCCTTTTTCACACAAATGCTTTGTAGTTACATCAAAAATGTCCCAGAGGACACAGTTGGCATCATCATAAAGATCCACAGGAGTATTGTCTGTATTCAAATGATGTCTAAATGTATAACAGCAAGGCAAGAAAGAGAGACGACTGAAAGAGATGTGGCAGTGTGGGTGATGGTCAAATCAATATTATAAAGACATTAAATTGGAAAGAAGAGTTGTTAGCTCTTACAGACTAACATCTTCACTGCCAGCTGGAAATAGTCACTTTTAAATAGGCAGCAATGAAACTGCCAGACATGCAATTGGCAGCCAATGCTATTGCTAACCTATACTAGATGTGTTGGCTGGTGTGTCTGATATGATCAGACAGTAATTGTCAGCTCACTTGCGTCACATTATATGTGCTTCCTACCATGCTGCAATTGCCTGAAATCAAATCTGATTCCATGTATGTGTGAAAAAACCTCTCAGAAAGTAAATTTATATTTACCTTTAAACCAAAGTCATAGGTTTAGAAATCCTAAGCTTGCTAATTGTTAGAGGACTTCCACTATGGCTGCTAGTTGCGTTTTGTCATTTGTTTTTTATTGTTATTATATTATTTATATGTTTGTGTTTCTCAGACAAGAGTTGGACCAATTGTGGGTGAGGATCCAAACTCTGGAGGACAGAAGTAAAGCACAATCTGAGCTCTCCCCTCTCTCTGCCACATTGCATGAGGACACACAGGCTGGAGCAGGCCTGGAAGAGGGAGAAGAGAGGGACACTGGAGGTCAAAAAAAGGAGGAGGAAGATGATGAAGAATTGGGTAAAGATGCAGAGAAGAAAGAAAGAGAGAAAGCAGCGTTTGTCATCCAGACAAACTGGAGGGAGCACAGAAATAGGGTATGTAACTATGTAATTATGTAAAAGAAGTGATTAATGTGTGAGAGAAATATTATATAAAAAATGTCCAGACCCTTTGTCCCAGATTTCTTTTTCTCTCTCTGTGTTCTATCTTAAGGACATGGTGGTGTTGCAGTCAGCATTACGAGGCCACCTCCTGAGAGAGTCACAGCTCAAGGACCTGCTGAAAGACGCTCAGAATAAGGTTTCACCCACACACAAACACTGTTGCCACATACACTGTTACTATATTCAAGTGTTTTTTTTTAAACTAATGGCCACTGTAATAACAAAACAATATTATTTTTTGTGGTGTAATTACAATATTGTTGTTTGTAATGTTAGGCATTTCTTAGCAATATTGTGAGTTGATATCAAGAATGAAGATATGGCTTTCCATTCTGCACAGCATACAGTACTCTCCATCCTTACACCCTCGATTTAGATATTTTGTTTTGTAGGACTTTATCAGTTGCTTCGACACTTCACCACTGCCAGTAGTAGATGTGTTAATTAGATTTTTGTGATTCACATACAGTATTTAGGGAAAAAGAACTTGTAATACAGCAGGGAAGAGAGATGTTGTAGACTGGGCTATCAGTGTGAAACTCTGCACTGTGTATTTCCACTGCTGGACATATTAACTATGCCACTGGGCTCTAAAGCCCTGCTCACTACAGTAACAAACCAGTCACTGGTTCATTGAAGTAGGCCTACTGTACATCTCATCACTAGCCCTCATGGGTAAATGACAGAGACAATTAATAGATATCAACTCATCTTTTTGGCAAGTGCGATTGTCCTTACTAGGTTTTTGTTTAGGAATGTAGCATTTACTGAAGTACAGTTCTTAAGCACAATTTTTAGTTACTTGTACTGGAATTGAATATTTCCATTTTCTGGTTTGTTCTACTTCGCAAACTACACAGCAGTAACTTTATCTAAAGTAATCAAAATTAGATCAACTTTTACCAGCTGCAACATTAAAGTGATAAACACATGAATGCTTCAGTAATTATAATCCTGTTACTAGCGTGCGTTGTTTAACCTGTCGGCAGGGGTAGATGAAGTTGGCTGGCACCGGCCAACCTGATTAGCGGCCCTACCTGACAGACGTGTCATCCTATCTGCAAAGTCAGACCAGTTAACACAAACCATCGTACCACAGAAAGCGAACTTAATTAAGACCTGAGAGCAGAGTAAAGGATGTGGAAATGAATCAGAATTCATGTATGTCATTGACTCAGTATAGGGCAAGTCTGCTAGACATCATTACAAACAGACTTGTGCTGAAAAAAACTCATGAGTTGCAGCTTAGTGAAATTACCACTAGATGGCTCTACAAATCATTTCCTCAAGCATTTTCTCCCTCTGTCTCACCCACTGAACATCCTATATCTCTCTTGTTCTCCTAATTATGTCTCCATGCTGCTCTGTCCCTTCCTCATATTTTCTTTTCAGGCTGTAGTAGCAACCAGGCGTACTGATGTTGCATCCTCCATTGAAGGAGAGCTGGATGTGGTTGCCTTGACGATGATACAGTCTGCATTCAGGGGACACCTGGCTCGGTGTAGTCTTGCAATAGAGAGGTAACTCATGTTTACACACTGAATTGTTAAAAGAAGAGACCCAGTAAAACCTACAGTGCATTTTGTGGCATTATGTGTGTGTTTGTGCATTAGCTCAGGGTTCTCTATGCCTTCAAACAATTTGCCCACGCTGGTACCAAGAAGAGCTCGCTCAACACACACATCCAGCAGAACAGGTGAGGTTCACACATACATTTTTATGATTGAGAAGTGCAAACAAACCAAAAACACATTCAGACTAACCATGTGGTACACAGCATTGCCCACAAAGAAAAAGGTCAATAATACCTGCTGTGTTCAAAGAATTTATTTGTTACATCTATGCCACTGTAAATGTTTGGTGTTGCAAATTAGCAACTGCTAAAAACACTATGGTACACACATTAGATTGCAGTTTTCAGTTTTTCTGTGTTAGATGTATCGGCCCCTAATAAAAATAAACCATAAATAAAAATAAATAATGTATGGTTTCCCTTTGCATTCATGATTGACAGTTTAGTGTCATGTGTGTTTTGGCTAATAATATGGGACTTCTCTCTGCTGGAAATATAGCAAGGCATGTGACATTGACAGAAACCACACCATCAATACAACCACTCAAGAGTGTCAGTCAGAGTTCAGGCTTGTTGTTTGTTGAGTATACAACACCATGGCATCGTCCTGTGCTCAAACTCAAAACCGCTCATCATATCCAACCTGACGTCTTTATGAGTAGTGAAGGATCTCGCTAGCACACTGATCTAATTACAGAGTGCCTGTGTTCTCTGCACCAGACAGCTCTTCTATAGCCTCCATTCAAGAACTGATGAGGATACTCAGCAGCCCTGTTTACCAGTAATGTTGCTACCTCACAGATCTAAAGTTACCAGTGTTTAAGAGCCCTTTTCTAGGCTGCTGCCTAACCTAAATTTACCCGGTTAAACTCCACCACCTTCCCCATCGCTTTCCCCTCCATCTCCCTGACTTTCACATAGCCTGACAGGAGATGGGCGCATAGAGCAGAGCAGCGATGTCAGCGGTTTTCTTTTCTTTTTTTCTTTTTTTCTGCATGCTTACAAATACTGCCCCTGCATTTGAAGTGCAGTGGGCTTCCCTGAGAATTTTTGGACTGTACCAGTTTCAGCTTGTGATCCTCATCTTATTTCTTTGACATTGGTTTGTCATAACTGTAGTTTTGCTGCAATTTTGGTCAAAACATGCAATCATTTGCATCGTCTATACATATATTTTTATGGATGTGTCTGAATTGTGCCTTACTGACTGGTTACTGAAGGTGTTATTTTGTTGCCAAGGTGCCGCATCCCTCCATAAAGACAATGAAAAGTATGGTGGGGAAGAAGACCCCTGGCTTGTCCCTAGCACTAATTCCTCCAGGATGACACCCACAACAGGTTAACAGAGAGAGGACATATCCTTTTTGGTGTTTTGACAGTTAAAAGATCCTTTGATCAGCATGTATATATCCTTAAACCTAATTAGATTTCTCAACATTGATGTAATGTTTGCTGGAGGAAAATATGTAGAAATGAGAGCCAAATCTTTATAAAATCATACATATTTAAATTGAAATATGCATATTGGAAACTGTTTACACCTTCTGTTGTGTGTTTTGTGTCTTTTGTGAGCTGTTTGGGTTAAACATAATTAACAAAATTATACCCAAGTGACTAAGCACAGTTTGTACCTTTTTTGTATCTCCTGCAGATCAAACAGCGCTTTGCACAGCCGAGTCTGGTGGAGCCACTGCAGTTGATTCTGATGATTCTGATGACATAATCGTGTCTCCGTCACGGCCTCTGAGAAGTAGAGAAGTCTTCATCTTATAGGCCTTTAGGGAGGTGTGTGTGTGTGTGTGTGTGTGTGTTGTGTGTGTGTGTGTGTGTGTGTGTGTGTGTGTGTGTGAGAGAGAGAGTACAAGCTGGAATAAATTACACCTGTGTTTCTACATAGAGCTTGTATGTCAGAGACCTCCACACTTTCATCATACTTACCAAAACATTTTGGTTTGGGTTCTTACTGAACCTGCAAATAATAACTGGGATATTCCAGCATTTGTCAGGATAGCATAGAACATATTCAATATTTGCTGTTGGCTGATTGTCATCTGTGTATGCGCTTTTTTCCCTACAGTAACAACCAGTTTTCTGGGAAGGTGACTGCAGAATCTTTTATGACGCACACTTAAGAGGTACATACCTCACTTTGATCATGGGCTTATTTCAGAAACCAAATACTATATGTCGATGCATCCCAGTGTTGACATGAGGCTATAGGATATTCTCTGTTAGTGTAGGAGAAAGCACTCACATGAAGATGAAATAAACAACTCCTTTCATTTTAATATGTTGTTTTTGGTTTATCATTTAAGCCACATGGGCCATTTGAAGTAGTCTTATATATTCTCAGTGATTGTTTTGTTTGCCAAAGTGCCTACTGCATGGATATTCAAATGAAAAATACAGTAATATGGTAAATGTATTAATTTCTCTTAACCTGACACCCCCATTTGAGCCACATAACTGTAAATTCCTCTGGATTTTGCTGGCCTGAAATTACTAGTGAATCATATTTTGACATGCTTGATGTATTAAACGTCAGGACACTAATCTATCATGTATGCTTAATAAATGATGTCTGATTCTGAGGTATGATTGAGGGATGATTCTCAACTGATGCACTATTGAGTCAAACTGTGAATAAATTATATATCAGTCTGCTGCAATACTAAACACACAGTTCGTACAGTGGAGGATACACAGGGAGTCTATCTAATGCCAATAATGTTTCTGCTCTGAAATAGATGAATGATTACATATAATGAGGTCAACAAAGAATGGATGAGTGCAGTTTTCCCCACATGATGTGTGTAACTTAATTTCTGAGCCCTTTTAATAAAATACTGTTTTTATAATAAAACATGCCTGATGTAGTTCTTGCTGGAAAGCAGTGGTAGAAAGTATCCAAGTACCTTTACTCTACTACTTAACTTGAGGAATTCTGTTTACGTCTTAATCCTTCTACTCTACTACATTTCAGAGGGAGATATTGTACTTGTTCCCCCACTACAATTCAGTTCCTTTGAAAACCGAGATTTTACATACAAAACAGAATGAGCCAACAATATAAAGTGCCAAATTAGGGCCACCTTGACCAGCTAAAACATAAAATGCTGCTAACACTTGTAATAATAATCCTATAATATATCAATTTGACAGGCTGTCCTGCCACCTAATGTGTACTTTTACTTTTGCTACTTTAAATACATTTTCATCATTTGATACTGGTATATTTACTTACAGAAAGTAAAACATCGCAACTACTTCTACCACTGGTAATACTGATGCAATAATGTGCAGGTAGCATTTTACTGCAGTAGCTGGCTGCAGTAACTTCTTTATACACAGTTAGGTAGTACAGTCCAGTGATTTCCAACATAGGGCCAGGCCCTCCTCCAAATCTGGACGGTCATGAGATAATTAATGTCATAGGATAGAAGAAAAAAAATAATTCAGTTAAACACATTTTAATTCCTTTCTGGGACATTTCTCAAGTGAATTTGTTAATAATTGGATATGTTTACCTATGGGTCTCAGTTAGGTTAGTGAAACCATCTCAGAAGTTTAGAGGTGAACTCTTTAGTTAAAGAACAAATAAATAGAAAGTAGAGAGTAAAAAATATTTCCTTCTGAAATGTGGACTAGTTGAGTAAAAGGTATAAAATATCATAAAATGAAAAGTACTTCAAAAATGTACGCTACTTACGTAAAGTACTTGAGAGAATGAACTAAGTTACATTCCACCACGGAGTGTTATAGCCTATAATGTAATACTGTATGGTAAAATCTGCTAAACAAATACTTTTACTTTTGATACTTTAAATACATTTTACTTCTGTACATTTACTTGGAATATGTTTAGTGTTGTAGGCCTACTGGTAATTTTACTGCAGTTAAAGGTCTTAATACTTATTCACCACTGCTTGAAAGTACAGTTTTCTATTGTACCATGTACTACCGTCATTTAAACGTTAGGGGGCGGCCTCTTTGCGCATTTGCCCTTTCCCTCCCTCCCTCAGTCTCTCTCTCTTTCTCTGTCTGACACACACACACACACACACACACACATACATTTGCAGAGCTGGAGCTGCCGCAAAGCCCCGTCCTCCAGGGCTTTTTAAACACCGTGTTTGCTTCACGCTCCAACAATATCATCCAATTGAAGAGCCGCGGCGCTAAATGCACTGAACCGAGGATCATCGTGGGAACAGCGCCGTTGAGCACAAACCGTTATGTTTTAGGAAAAGGGACAGCGACGGCATCGTCAAACTGTAAAAATAAAAATAAATAAAAGATATTGAATTGCGGGTCAACGGGTTTAACCCCTAATCTGTCTCAGCATTGTTGCTCTCGAGGGGAAGGTAGTGAAAAGAAGAACGCGCCTCGGTGAAATGTGACCGTTATTCCGTTATTTTCAATATGGTTAAGTCTGCAGCAGACTCGGTCGTTGCAGCTAACGTTAGCTCGGTACGGCCGCGTTGATGCAGCAGCGCACGGTTGTGGTGTTCAAATCCACCACCGGATCTGGGAAGACAATAGATGAAATATACGCCGGCCTGGACTCCCAAGACTACAGTAAACGAGAGTCTGCATCCGCTTTGGCTTCACAAGGTAGGTTGTAACAAGGCTCCCCAACACAGAGGCTTTGATGTCCACAGACATTCATGTAACCCTGAAGCGAATTCTTGCCTTTTCTCCTCCTGGCTGCCTCGGCGACTCTGTGAGACTGCGGTACTTTTAACGGACAAAGCAGGATAACGCTAGCTAATCCGGGTTTTGCTAACAAATTTATTGACTCTACGTTTAGGTTTGCGGTTTGAATATGTGAGGATACCCTCGACTGGGTTTGACCTACATGTGCTGGTACAGTAAAGTCAGTTAATAGAAAGAGTCGTGACTGTGTGAGGGGTTTGATTTAATGGGCTTTTCACCCTCCACAACACATTTATTTTTTACGAAGCCTGTGTTTTTGCCGTATGGGCGTAATTGGGTGATGCGAGGTATCTGTCAGCCATGCTATTGTCGTGCTATAATTTATGTACAGTATATTCAAATATAGTATGACCTCATTGATTTAATATTTGCTTAAAATGGGGTATTTAAATCTAAATTTTTATTTTATTTTATTCCCTTTAAGCTACATTTAATGGTTTGTGATTTTTGTTTGTGAGTGGTAATGACAAGTGAGCTGTTTTATGTCACTAATACGTTGTATTACAATAAGGCACTAACCCACAATACACCAGGAACTGTAAGGGAAAACGACAAAATCATCATATTTTTAACCTGCAGTTTCATAGAATTGAACTGTAATTAAGCGATGTGCCATTTTGCACTTTTAACCACACAGGCAGCAACATGTACAGGTGTGTAATTGATAGGTTAAGTCACACTACCAGTCCATAGTGAATTAGGGATATTCCTGTCTTTCACAATTTATATATTTTCAATCAGTGCAAATTGCTAAAGAAAGATATTTATAAGACATGATCTTTCTACAGTGCGCAAGTGTATCCTTGACAAATGGCAAAAGAGTGTGTGTTGTGTAATGTCAGTTATCATCAGTAATTGCAGGTAATGGAAGCAGGTTTTAAAGTTTTGGTGGTGAACAGTTTTAGCAGTAGGGACTGTGCATACTGAACCTTTATCTTGCTTAATATGTTTGGGGAAATGACATCAACATTAGCTACTTTCTAGCTCCGCCTGTCATGATAGGTGATGTGAATTGAGCATGAAGTCATTTATGTGCCCTGTTAACCAACAGCGGCCGTGAATTTGTCCACAGTGTCCCTGTGAGGAATCTGTTTAGAGTGAAGTGACAGGCGGCAGGTAACTGGATCAGGATGGCGGCCGTAGTGAACTACTCTCCGCCATGGTGGGTGAATCTGCTCCATCGGTTGCCTCATTTCAACATGGAATTTCAGCTTGTGAGCAGTGACTTCAGACCGGAGGATTCAGAGTACCAGAAGGTAAGACAAGTACGGGGGAATAATTACCTCCCACTCAGAATTCATCATGCAGCATCACCTTATCATCCTACCTCCTGCCACCTGCCCACACTGTAATTTCACAGCAGGGTGGCCAAGTGGTGACTGAGGCTGTCCTGCAACCACAGAGTTGTGGGTTCCCTCCCTGCATTGATCAATGCTGTGTGTTTGTGTGTGAGAGAGAGAGAGAGATGTCCTTGAATCAAGCCACTGACCCCTGGCTGCTCCATCATTGCTATGGATAAATGTAGTGCAGAAACTATTAGTCACTGAATCGATTAGTCTTGTTGCTCCCAATCTGGGGGTCGGGACCTCAAATGTTTGCAATATAAATCAGAAAAATTAACAGCAAGATAGGAAAGACAGCATTTCTGTTACACAAAATGATGTTTATTTTTTTGACATTACTCTACTACCTTTTTGAAATAATGGAGTCTTAACTCTTCAGGACATTGAAAATGTTTCAATAACACAATCTCAGAAGGGAACATAACCTTCTGGATGAACTGCTTGCAGCTCCTAGACTTATGAAATCTGTGATGAGGAATAGTGAGTTGGCATTGTTTGCCTGGCTCGCCAAAGGTCACGAGACAAAAAGCGTGGGAAACAAAGGTTTAATCAATGGACAGAAAATGGTCGCCAACAAGTTTGATTATCGATCAGCGGTTTTAAGTAATTTGTAAAGCCGAAATGCCTGGCTTTGGGAACTAATTATGGATATTTTTCATCATCTTCTGATATTTTATTGGATTAACGATTAATTGATAAAGTGAAATAATAATCAGGATTACTTTATAAAACTAATCACAGTCGCACTGTGACAAAACTGTGACACTGCCTTAGAGAGCAGCTTTATCTCCAAGAGGGGCTTTGGCCCCCTTTTTTTGCATTTCATTTGAATCTTCAAACAAGGTGACTTTCAGGTCTCTGCACCAGAAAACACAGCCTTATGAACCAAGACACATCCTTTAGAAACCCACATTTCATGCGCTGCTGTCACCCCTCAATGTAGTTTGCTGACATGTATGGGGAGAGGAGGAAGGGCGTGCAAGTTCAAGTGCTGAGCGTGGGAAGGCACCCACGGCCACAAGCAAGGGAGGGAGATGGGAACTGGAGAGAGAAGCAGGGAAAGAGGAGGAGGAGTGAGAAAGATAAAAAGAGACTGATTGGAAGCGAGAGGAGAGAGAGAAAGCTCGATGAGCCATGGGAGGTGCTTCTAAATTGCCAAATAGCCACTTCCTGCGAGCTATTCAGTGTTTAACTAAGGGCCTTTGTGTGTGTGTGTGTGTGTGTCAGTGTGTGTGACCACTGGAATTTTAAGGACCCCCTTTTTAGACTAATTACATCCTGACATATTTCAGCAGGCAGAGCTGTTTCTATGTCACTGAGCATTCTGCACTATGATCATATGTTCGTGTGTACGTTATTTATATGTACAGTGGTTGTGCATATCATGCTGTATACATCATATACAGCACATTCACTTTCTGTGTCAGTGCGTATTTAGCACTTGGTGTTGTTTGTCGAGGTGAGGTCACAGATCTCCCTCAGGGGTTGTGTATGTGTCTATGTGTTATTGTGTGTGTGAGTGAATATAGGGGTTCTATTCACAGTGAAATCATTAATTCTGGCTAGACGGGGGGAGCGAGAGGGAGGGATAGAGGGTGAGAAGAAGAAGAAGAAGAAGGAGGTTGAATTGGATTGGGAGAGCGAAGGAGGGAGGGAAGGAGGAGGAGGAGGGGGGGGCTGTAGGCTGTTGTGAAAGAATGCTCTCTTTCTTTCTTTCTTTCACTCTTTCACTGAAGCTTGTCTTTAGATTGGCTCAGTATATCTGTCTCAAAGGCTTTCATGCGTCCACTCATCCAGCTGAGAAATGCACAAACGCACACATACATACAAACAAGGTCCTACACAGTGTCTTTTAGTGCACTGAGTCCGTCACCACACCACGGCACAACACACACACACTCACACGCTCCCACACAATAGAGGGGGATTCTTCTGTGCAGTGTTTTTCTTTCTGATGTGATTTGGCACAGGCTCATTTATATTCAGCTCTTGAGCTCTGAAGCTGCTGAAAACTTTCTACTCACACAATGTCACTCACTCATGTACTCTTCTATGCAGATGTTTTTCTCTTAAACAAACAACTGTTGAACATTCATTCACAAGAGCAGTTGCTCTCCGATGACTTTGACTTTATTGGGGATGCTGACTCCATGGCTTTCTGCAAGAAAACTGTTTTATTTTTTTCCCCAGAGGAGCTGAAATAGGAGCTGTTATCCTGAGGTCCTGCAAGGCATTGGAATTGCTTGTGTGTGTGTGTGTGTGTGTGTGTGTGGTGTGTTAGTCTGTTTGTATTATGGTAGAATCGCAGAGTCAGCTACCAGCCACAGTAAAACAGCTGCAGAACATTACAGAGGAGTCATGTGACCTATAATAATACACACATACAGTATATTCCCAGCTGTGGAAAGTAAGTCTGTAATTGGTATTTTGAATAGTATGCTAGAGTTTGCACAGTGGAAGATGTTATCTCATAGCATTTTGAAAAGGATTAAAGTCGATCAAAGACAAACAAGAGTGGCACCACTCTTGTGTTTAAAGATCATCTGAATACTGACTTTGCTGTCAGCGTTTTGGTTGCTCTTTGACCCCGTAGTACAGGTGAATATTAGCAGAATGAACTTGAGGTCAGTTAGCGCCTCGGGAAAGGAGTTGAGAGGATAGTAGGCAAGGCCAGCCTACAGAGTACACACAGGCAGAGAGAGTGCAAGGACAGCTCACTCAAGTGGAAGTGATTGATCCTGTCAGCTCAAGCACTCTCACACACACATTCACAGGCGCGCACATACACACACTTAAATGGACAGATTGAAAGTAGATCACTGTGCCTGGGCGTTTAACATTTAGCCCCTCCTCCAGCCTGCAAGCCGATCTCCAGCAGCGTAGATGTGCACACACACTTCAATCTAAGTACACACATGCACAGCCAAGCTCACCATGCTTATTAGTAGCTAATTGATCCACGCTTAATCTGCTCTGATGGTTTGTCAGCCTGACAGTTAATCTAGCGGCCATCATACACAGTGGGAGCAGAGGGAAGTGGCCGCAGAGACCTGCTCCTTAGTCAGATTATAAATTTAACATTTAGCCCAAACTCCTGATCAAGAGTCCTACATCAGTTGTTGTTGCTTTAAATGATTAGTTGTTTGACAAATGTAGGGCCAGTTAGTTGTTAAAATTATTTTTCAAGCAAAAATGCCAGATATTTAGTGGTTCCAGCTTCTTAGACGTAAGCATTCATTGCTTTTCTTTGTTTTGTCATAGCAACTTGAGTACTTTTTAGACTGGTAATCTGTTAAAAAAAACAAGCAACTTGAAGAAATCTCCCATCACCATGGGCTTTTTGAATTTGTGAATTGCAGCTTTTGGGCTGCTGCTAACTTTTATTTTCATTGTTAATGAATCTGCTCATGATTTTCCCCAAAATCCATTTTTTCAATGTCAGAAAATAGAGAAAAAAGCAGATTTTAACATCCTAAAGCCAATGAGTATGTTTCTTTTATTCGAACAATTATCAAAATTGTTTTGAACAGATCTTCTGATCGCTTGACTAATTGTTTCAGCTCTACAGTTCATAATGAAACTAATACACTCTCTAGCACATCAATTTCCTCTATATCACAGTATCAGTGTCATCCAGTTGACATTCTTTTAGCCTGATTTATGATGGATGAATGTCATGATAACATCCATCGTTATGTAGTGCGAGGCATAATTTTCATTCTGCAAAGCTTAATGCGTGTTTACTCTATATGGTTAAAGCCCTAACAATAGTTTTTTTCAGTCACAAGAGATTAAACAATGCATTAGTGGGGCACAGTACGCCTTTACCAGAGCACAACGTCTCTAGCACTAAGCCTACACATAATAGTATAGGATAAAAAAAGCAGTCACCAGGAGTCTACAGAGCTTATCTCCCTCTCCTCTCCCACCAGGACCCTCTCCTCCTTTCATCCTCAGCTCATCTTCTTTAACCTGTTGGAGAAAAGCAGTCAGAGGAAAAGCAATCATCTGATTTCCTCTAACTCAGCCCTGCTTTCCCATGAGAACGCCATAGGCTACATTCAGACTGCAGGCCAAAGAGACCCACATCTTTTCCGGTTCAGATTTGGGCACTGGAAAATATCAGATTTCATGTGACCTGGACTGTTCACACTGTTAAAAAAATAATAACAAAATAATCAAATATGAATCACATATGAGAAAAATAACAGTTTTGGGTCACTTTGGCCAGCGGTCTGAAATAGCCATAATGTGGCAATGACAGAAACACAGAATTGACACATAAAAACATAAATACAGGTTGTTTCTTTCTCAGTATTGTGACACTCAAAGTTTAACTAACTCAAGTTGTAATGCGATAGAGCCACATTTGCTGTATAATACTTAAACTAAGATTGTCAACACAACCAGAGTAGTGTGAATATTTTAAGTTAATTTAATTCTTATCTATTAGCTGTAGGCTTACAGTTAAGAAACATGAATTCGAGTGTATTAATGCCTCAGCAGGGACTGATGGTTTTCGTTTGTACTACTGTTTGACAATTAGCCCACTTTTCTTCCTTCACTTTACAATACTGCAGGTCACATCCTATTATACATCATATTGTATCCCATCTACTGTTTTGTAGTGACCCATTAGCCTGGCCAGATTGGCTGTAGCTCTGCAGATTTGATACATTGCCCTTTGCTGACCTGGTTATACATCTGCCACAGTTCCTACTTTATTTTGAAATGCTGACCTTATCAGGCTGTGTTGTTTTTCTATGTGAAAAGAGATTTGTGCCTTTGAAAACAAGCTAGAGACAGCATATCAGATGGTTCTCGTGTGGTTTTTCTGAAGTTCAGTAATTTCCTGAGAAAAACAGAATATCAACTCAGACTACAGGGATAAGAAGACAGATCACATTATGCATTAACAATGCAATTAATTTTAATGCGGATATCATTTTTTTTAGCTAAGCTAGCGGCAAACCTCTTAAGATGGCTGTGTGGGTCAGTACGTTGGTCCGTCCACCAACATTTAGCAACACCCTCAGATTTATCTTGATACCTTTTGGAAGTCCGAACTTCAGTTTGGCCACCACTGCCCCAGAATATTATGCATTAGGTGGTGTTCCTGATATATTTAGAAACAATAAAAAGAAAAAAAATTTAATACATTTTTGAATGTCTCTCTTGGCACATATAGACAACAGTACACATGCATATTTATAGTAGAGGTGCATACATTCCTGTAGGGTGAGGAAATTGCTGGCTGGCAGTGAGGAAAAATTGAGGTCAGCAGAAAAACCAGCAGTTTAGAAGCCTGGGAAGGCAGGAAGTATGTGATGGGTCTTAGAGGTGGAGTCAGCTTTTGTTATCATCCGTGGAAGAGTCCCCACAATCACACTGCTTTGTCTACTGTAAGTAGTTTAGCAGGTGCACATTTTGGTTTTCCAGAAACGTGCTTTTGTCTCTCCATGATCCTGCAGTACAATGACTTTTCCAGAAACCCCTAGAGGGGGAAAGGAAAACATTGCAATGTGTGTGTGTGAAAAAATCTTTTCCAGGGAAATTTCTGTAACAGCCCTCATCTCTGTCTTTACCCATTTCTCCCTTTCAGTGTTCAGCTCAGTCATCTTCTTTCACATCTTCCTTTTCTGTCTCTCCAGTCTGTCTCTTTTTTTGTTCCAAATGTAGCCCCCCCCCCCACGTCTCCTTCTGTCTGCCCTCACCACCCCTTCCTTCTTTTACACTTCAAAGCTTTTAGACGGTGTGTGATCTGTGTGGTGGGTCTCTAGCGCACACAGCCCCCCAACAGCACTGCTTCCGCTCACTCTGTGGAGGTGTGCATGTTTGATGATGTGCAAATGTGTTTTTCATGGTATCCATCAAACAGCCACTATTTTCTTGCCTCAAATAGCTGGAGAGAGGAACATCATTGGTGCATCTGTGTGCGTCTGTCTACACAGGAAAGTGTAAATCACGTGGTCTGTCTGTGTATCTGGTTTCTTCTCATATCAGCTAATTAGCTTCCTGTATATTTATCCCACTTCCTAAATTGTCCCCTTCCCTGTGATAAGGACAACTTTCAAACACAGTGCATTTTTGTACTGAATGAATCAAGCTCAAAGTTTGACATAAACTGTGTTAAGAAATCATACATCTCTTTTTTTTCTTTTACATCCCTCTTCTCACCAGTCCATTTTGCTGCTTGGCGCTGTGGCGTTGCTGTGTCTGGGCCTGGACCTCATCTTCCTCCTCTTCTACTCATTCTGGCTTTGCTGCCGGCGACGCAAGAGTGACGAGTCCTCGCACTCCCATTCGCACTCCCAGCAGCCCAGCGCTGACTGCTGCTGCACCGCCTGGTGCGTCATCATTGCCACGCTCGTCTGCAGGTGAGAGGTTATCCCCAGGACACTTGATAAAGTCATGTATATGTTTAACCCCCTTTTCCCCTGCGGAAAAAAAATTGTTTTATCAAGAATGCTTAAGTGAGTAAGGGTTGATATATTTAATCATTCTCCCCAATTAAAGGAATTGCCCTGTAGCCTTAAGTGGAGACTCAGATCTTTTCCTTGTGGACTGAAAGAGGAGGCTTGACATCGATTTACTGGGCCTGTTGCTGCATAGACCAATATCTTTTATTCTAATATCTCAAAAAAACTTTTGTCTAAGGTTGAAAAGTTGGCATTTTGTTGCAGACAAAGCATTCATTTCCCTGTTGCATGCAGCAGTCCAGACAGGAGACATTGTTGTGTGTCACCCTGTCTCTTTCATCATAGCAGCTGATAAAATGACTGCGGCGTAAAGGTGGATTAAAACACAAATGCCATCCTAGCTTGGAAACAGCAATGAATTTCTATGATAAATTAGAATTACCAGATCTCAATTAATCATGCAATTTTGTCATGTCCTCTAGTTCATGGAAACACAGTCTGGGGAAACCCTTTGATAATGTCAAAAATGTATTCCAATCAAGCTGAAAACACGGCTGCTTTTTTCACTTCCTGAAAAGACAAGATTTTGTGCACGTTTTTCACTTGACAGCAGCCATAAGTACTGAACATTATGACTGTAAATCTACCTTCAGTCTACATTCAGTCTTTGTTTAAGCAAGAAAACCCTAACTGTGTGTAACTGGGAGCCAGCCAGGTGGTTACACTCCACTGTTTGTGTTTATCTGACTCTGAAAGCTGTGTGTACACTCTGAGGTCTTTCACCCAAGTGACCCAGCAGCAGGGTAGACTGTATTTCCACCACAGACACTGGGGCTGTGGACTCTGTTCTTCTTGGCGCACACAAACATACAAACTAGTTTTCTTTCATTTGCTCTCTCAACTCTTTTTTTTTTTCTGCTTCCCCTCTCCAGACATTCTCTCCCTCTCATCCCCTTTTCATCATCTCTGTTAGTCCCCCTTCGTTATTTATTATTTCTCTCTGTTCAGCCTTCTCCCTGGCCTAGAAAGGTTGCCATGGAGACAGAAGCAGATTTGCTGCAGAGACGGGAAATGAATTATACAGTTAGGAGGAGCTATGTCTGTATGTGTGTGTCTGTGTGTGTGTGTGTGTGTTCGCGTGACTCAGTGCTGAGTGTTTTTTGCAGGTTTTAATATTTTATGATTAGCTATAATATTTGTTATTGAATATTTGATATGGGGGTGTGTGTGTATGTGTGTGTGTGCGCGCGCGTGTGTGTGTGTGTGTGTGTATGTATGTGTGTGTGTGTGATCGTGATTCTTTGTCCACAATTTATTATGACATCATATTTTATTTTTGGAACAACGCTAGCCACATGTGGACTTCCTCCATTTGTGTGCAGGTGCAGTGTGTTTAGACAGAAGAAGCTGTGTGCTGTATTAGGCTTTTTACAATTGGCCTATATGGATTACAAGGATAAGTCGATTAATAGATTAGTCGATCAACAGAAAATCTATCAAAAAATTTGGATTATCAGAAGAATATGTCCCAAAACATTTGCTAGTTCCATCTTCTTTGGGCCTTTTCTCTCTTTTTTGGAAAATTTATAGATAGAATAGTTCCTTTAATACTCTAAAAAATGAAGAAACAACAGCAAAGTGTGAATAAATCAATCCAACTGTTTCTCTGTATAATACTGATTCCGATTAATCAACTCAGAGTTTCTGTCAGTACCAAAAACTTATTCGATGTCAGTGCTCACTTTTCCCCAAACTTAAAAAATATATACCAAACTGAACTCATTGTAGTCATGTTTATGTAAGGACTCTGTGGCTGGCTGTGACTGAATGAATGTGACAGTTCTAACACTGAATTTTATTATTACAATCATTGTAATAATAAAATTCAGTGTTAGAACTATACATGTAGAGGTTATACTATTGTGTAAATACATTGAATGGCTATTCATGCCAGCCATACTTATTATCAATGTTTTTTGATTTTATGAAAATGTTGAGATTATAACTTCAAGCGGTTATGAAATGGCTGACACCCAACAGGCTAATAAAAGTCAGAATATGCGCCAATACATAGGAGCTGATAATATTTTACAGTGTACGACTACAAACTACTTTTGTTGTCGTACACTGTTGTCACCGGTTTACATGGCAAAGTATAAAATTAAATTGATGTACCACTAATTGGATGCATTGATTTTGGATTCAGGAGAATCACTTTGGTTTGGAGTTGAACTCATCATGGACCCAATTTTGCATTTACAATCTCATCTACTGAGCTCCAGCTGAGTGCATTTTAGTGTGCTCATATAGGTACAGCAAAGCATTTTAGCATTATCGTGTCAGCTGAAAATGGACTGAAGCAGCACTTAGTATGTATGTGGTTTTACTGTGTGGACATAGTGTTACTATGTGTAGCTTTGTCATCAGAACTGCCTCACTGGACAATGATTGCTGTCTATAACTTGACTCCTTAACTTTTGCCTTACTGCAACACCCACCCCACCCCTCATATCTCCTATCCTAAGCTGTTGGTTAATGAAGTCATAAAAAGTATGAGCAGGTATCAAACCAGTGAGATAGAACTCTGGGAGTCAGGTGGACTGAGAAGATGATGGATGAAAGAAAGAAATTGGAGATAGAAAGGAGTGGGAGAGAGAACGGGTGGTAGAAGAGAAGAAGAGGATGAGTAAACAGGAGTGGAGGGAGATGATTTACTATTAAAACTGTGATGAGTAAGATGGTGGGAGGCAGGGATGGGTGGGGAAATGGACAGATAAAAAAGAAGATATTTACATTAACACACAAAGCACATTAATGTGCCTCCATGCCTGTCTTTATTTTGTTCGTCTTGTCAAGTCTGTTTCCCTCTGTAGTTGTTTTTTTATGTCACATGTTCACATAAAGTCCATCGTAAAGCTTTGAAACACGCACACACACACACACACACCTACACAATGGCATGTGTGTGTAAACCCGCTGTAACATGGGGCTACTCAAGATCTAATGGGCTAGAATGAATTGCCTTAACAATGGCAATAAATTTCCCTCTACAAAGCTGTCTGTTGTTAGTGTGCAGACAGAGACATTATCAATACAAAGAGTGCAGTCATACACACATGCGCACATGCACATACAGTACACAAAGAGAAAGGTGGGGGCTACAAGAGCTTTCCAGGGTGATTGAGAAAATAAGAGCACAGTGGGGAGGGGCTATGTAGGGAAAGAGTGTTAGACGGGGTGTGTAAAGGAGAATACTTTGGAAGTGGTGCTGGTGGTGTTGATGAGGTTGAGGGGTTAGTTGTGGGGTGAACACAGTTAAGGAATACTAGGGTTTGGAAGAAAGGGTGTTGGGGCCGGGAACCTCAGATATTGTAGCATGTGTCATGTGTGAATGTGGATGCATAGCTGCAGAAGGATCATATTATGTGCGGTCTGGTGACCCAATTGTGTAGGCTCTGTGTGTGTGAATCATTCCTGGTAGTCCTGTGCTTGTCCCAGGCCTGAGGGTGACACCAAAGCAAAGAACATAGAGCTCAGTGCTGCCTGTTGCTGGTTAACAGAGGAACTGCACTTAATAACCATCTTTGCTGCAGTTTTGGAAAAGGATGGGAGAAGAAAAACTATTATTGAACTTGTTCATCTTTATTGATTAATTTGGTGCCATCTCATGGGTGAATTTAGTCAACACTTTTCATGTCATGTTTTCTGTCCCCCAGCGCTGGCATTGCTGTAGGATTCTACGGAAATGGGGAGTCAAGTGATGGAGCCAATCGTTTGGCATACTCTCTCCGTCATGCCAACCGCACCGTATCCGGGGTGGAGAAACTGGTGAGTTATCTGCTGTATTGTTACACTTTTTCTCAACCCCCCCCAAAAGTGTCTAATGGCAGATTCTAGATGAAGTTCTTTCCTGTGAATGTCTAGGTGTCAGACAGTGCCCTAGCCTTAAACCAGACAGTGGAGGAGAGCTTGGTGCAGTTGGAGATAGCCTTCCATGACCAGACAGACTACGTGTCCATCGTCCAAAAGCTGCAGGGACAGCTGGACGAGCTGGTGAGGTTGATGGTGGATGTTCCCTTCTGGTCCAATACTGACATTTCCCTGGAAGACTTGGCCCGCAAGACAGAGGCTTTTGATTTTTACAGGTCAGTCAGTTGTAACAAGTAATGTTATGTGTTGTAATGCAAATACATACATACATTTATTCATTTGGCTGACGCTTTTTATCCAAAACCACTTACATTTGCTAAATATGTCGGAGGTTGCACGTCTCTGGAGCAACTACAAGACGAAGATGAAGATATACTTTATTTAATCCCGCGAGGGGAACTAGGGGTTAAGTGTCTTGCTCGGGGACACAATGGTGGACACGTCACAGTGGGGAATTGAACAGAGGTCTCTAATACCAAAGGCATGTTTCTTATCCACTGCTCCATCACCACCCCAAATGTATTAGCTGGATCAAAGTGACAACTGATTTGTCCAGAGGGCTTGGTGAATATTCCTTTCAGAAAGGCAAGGTCAAGTTAAAATAATTAAAATCAACCATTCCAACAAGGTCAGAAAGTTGTTAACCAACCATGACAACAATGCTGTAGCAGTAGAAAGCTATATAAGAAACATATTCAACGTGGTGTTTATTTGGTTGATCCAAACATCAACCAAATAAACTAATTTTGCAATAAAATATTTGTATACAACTATCCATTTCCACAAATTGACATATGAAAGTTAAGAAAAAACATGGCTTTGTTCTACCTCGGGTAGGAGTACTTCCAAAACTAAAGCCTTTTGGGTTCTTTTGCTCCTCTGCATTATAGAATGTCCTGTATTTGTATGAAACACTGTGGTAAATTTGGGTTTACAGGTGGTTGGGGTATCTTGGCCTGCTGCTGTTTGATGTACTCATATGTCTTCTGGTGCTCTTCGGCCTGATACGCAACTCTAGAGGCACTCTGATTGGGTACGTTGCTTCACATCATACCCCAAAAGCTGCTCCTATTGGATGAGTCAAATCCTTTCTAGACTCTGAATCTGTGTCTATTAAAACTGTGCAAATCATATCATGTTGTTAAACTGAATTTTGTGTATTTTTTTGTGCCCTTCAGAGTGTGTCTGCTGGGAGTTTTGACTCTGATAATAAGCTGGGGGTCTCTCGGCCTGGAACTGGCTGCTGCTGCTGTAAGTGTAGCCATGGCAACATCTCCGAGCTCTCTGACTCTGCAATGATGTAATCTTTTACCCAACTGCTTGAGCGAGTGTGTTCAGTGTGGATATTACTGTAGCTTGATGTGTCATGTGTGCTTTACACTCTCACAGTCAGCCAGCGACTTCTGTGTTTCCCCTGATACCTACATCACCAGGGTAACCAAGGAAAACGCCGTCATCAACCAAGGTTTGCAGACAAAAGCAGCCATTTTTAATACATTTTGTGCAAGATACAGTGTTTCCAAACCTTTAATCACAAAAAAAGCAGTGTCTACATGTAAACACTTGTCACAGGTTAAAAATGTCCCTTTGTTGTGAACAGTTCAGTCAAAGACCACATTTTCCTCTTCGGATTGTTTTATTAGAATATTTTTAAAGGACTAAAGAGGTAAACCAATCCAGTGTTTTCATTTGACAACATTTTATAATGCATGATTAATAGTATTAGTTGTAATGTGGGAATGAAGAAGGAAGGAATATTGGTCAATGGACTGCTCATAGGCCGATACTGTAGGTTGACAAATAAGCAGTAACATCTTCAATAAACTCCACACTGACAGTTGAATCTCACTCTGACATGTTGCTTCTATTTTAAGAAACAAGTGTGTGTGTGTGTGTATGAGTGTGTATCCAAGGGGATTGTGTTTGACTGACACTCTGGTATCTAAAAGCTTTTACTCTCTCTCGCTGACTGCAATGCATCAGCTATCCTGCACCCACCCAGCTCACTCTTTCTCCTGCCCAACCCAGATGTAAAAAAAAAAAAAACCTTCAGAGCACGTTTTTGCTATTTCACTTAGGATCATTATCTGATTTGTTTTCTCTCTCCATCCTTTTATATTCCTCTTTACCACGCAATTGCTCCCCTTCTTCCTCTCCCTCCTTCACTTCCCTCTTTGCACTCATTTAATGAGTTCTGTTGTCTGTCAGTTGTTTCCACGCCGTAGAGCACAGATGTTGCCTCTGTAACACACACACAAACACACAAAAATACATCCAAATACATACACACAATTGTGACTGAATAATCTCCCATAGAGAGATTCTGAGCATAGAAATATACATATGTATGTATGTATTATTATTCTATTGATATATTTTTAATGGTACATTCCCAGATATCTTGCAGTATTACCTGAGGTGCAGCTCTGGCCAAATTAACCCCTTCCAGCAGGTAACTTCACCCTCTTGTTATCTTGTTATTCTTTTGCTTTTTGTAGAATTCAATGCACATCAGTTCCTTCATTCAGGTGATTTACCTGCTTAAACCTGCAATTAAATAACCAAAAGATGTTTTTTTGTGTGTGTGTCTCTGTATGTTTTGTAGAGGCTGTCAGGGAGTCACAAAGCATTGGTGGAGATGCAGGATGATGTGGCAGAGTTACTGAGATCAGCAACACGTGATTATGCAAACACCAAGGTTTGTGTGCTTGTGTGTAATGATCTGTAGGTATTTTCTCGCATCAGTGGATTTGTGTTAGTGCGAGCGTGATGAAAGTGGCAGTTGCAAAAGTCTAAGCACACGCGTGTTCATCTGCTGTGTATGGATGAGCATGCATGTGTAACCTTTGCATTGTGTGTGCAGGGGAGTCTCGAGCAAATCCAGTCTGTGTTGAATTCCACTGAAGTTGGTCTTCACCAGCTGACTGCTCTGGTCGACTGTCGCAGCCTACACATGGTGAGCCATTTTGCGTGTTGTGTTCGAAGAGAAAAGTCCTCAAATCCAAGACTTGAGGTCAAACAACTGACTCCTCTCCTCTTTCTCTCCATGCAGGACTATGTTCAGGCATTGACTGGGCTGTGTTATGATGGGGTGGAGGGTCTCATCTACCTGGTTCTCTTCTCCTTTGTCACTGCTCTGATGTTCTCCTCCGTTGTGTGCAGTGTGCCACACACCTGGCCTGGCAAGAGGTAACACATACACATAGTCTCTCACAAACACATAAGACTTGCAAAAGCCTTCACATTCCTACATCTATGTCTTTAGTTAATCTACACTAACAGCTAACATGTTACTAGTTCTGACTTCTTAAGTGTCTAACTACATTCACCTTATGACCTGAAAACAGTGGAAAGACCCAAAAAGAATCTACTCGGTGCCCATGCATGTCATTCTTTTAAGTGTATTTGCCTCCTGAGCTGTTGTATCCAACATCTTCCTGCCTGTCATTGCATCCATCCAGTTTTCTCTGCAGTTTTGTTTATTTTATTGTTTGCTGTTAGCACTGCCAGTCTGGCTGATTGTTTGTTTCTATGTTTGTACATGTCTCTCATTTCTTTTTTTCCACTGTGAACTTGGAGCACCGGTTTTGTGTTAGATTGTGTATCACCACGTTTTTTTTTTTCTCTGCCCCACTTCCTCCTTCTGTTCTGTCCCTTGCTCCTCTCTCCCTGTCCTGATTTGGAAATGCTTTAGGCTTCAGTGAATGATAGTGGATAGTGAGAAAGTTAAACGACCCTATAAATGGCCAATACAAATACCCTATAAAGCAACCAAATCATTCTTTGGTAAAATCAATGCAAAGAGCTTTAGACTACACATGCTAAGATGGGTTTCACTCTGGTGAACGAATTTTGTGCCATAATAGTCGTGTTTTACGCTTGTTTGTTGGGTGTGAATTACCAGCAGTGCTAATGTGTATGGCCCAGCAGGTATTAGACAATAATCCATAATGTCCCAAAATTTTGCAAGAAAAACTGCTTATGGGGTTAGTTGCTTATTAGACTGACTGTGCTGCAACTGCTGAGTCTGTTTGATGGGCTGCACAATTTAGCTCTTTTTTTGGTTGCCTGAGTGAAACACCTCCATCTGGTGGCCAGTCAATACAGTAACTGCTTTTGTGCCTTTTGTCTCTGTTAACATAGAGCCCTGTTAAAATGTTCCTCATACAGTTTGCTCCCTCTTTACTTCTTTGAAGCATTAACAGCTTGATGGGACTTTGTTAGTTTGTTGACAGCTGGTATAGACATCCATAAAACAACATAGAAGAAAAAAAAAAAATAGTATCCACATACACACATGTACATGTATTTTGTGGTTGACCCGTATGTTGTAGAAGCCAGTACATTTCTGTAGCCAGAGATTCCAACTTCCAAATCAGCACATATCCTATTTGATGCCTCATTCTGTTACGTTGCTGGCCGTTTTACATTTTAGACCATTTTATGTCTGAAAATGGTTTGCCCAAACCAGCCATATTATCTCCTTTTTTCCTGATGTTTTTGCTTTACGTTTCATGGAGCACTCAGTGATGCATGAGGTACTTAAAAGAAAATGGATTTTTGAAATTTTATTCTGTTGGGACAATTTTAAATGGACAATAATTATCAGGAGCGATTCCTCCAAGTGCATAGAGTATGACTGCATGAAGAAAATGACTGCATGTTTCTACGTATTAAGAGAATTTGAGAATATCAATGAGTCTGTTGTCTTCATACAGTTTAATATCATGTTACTACACACAGCAACAAAAACAGCTTCATGGGTCCACTCTGGGCTGTGTAGTGATATTAGAGACCCCAGTGTACTTGTAGTGGTACTTTGTAGATGAATGCTGCCCATGTTCCTTTTTTTTTTGTTCAGCTGCTTTGGGGCTGAAGGCATGGCCTTACCCTGTATTTTGTATCAGGGGACTCCATATACTACAAGCACACCTTCCCTCACCTAACCTCCTCTTCAACCACTTGTTTACACTCTGTTGTCTCTCTCGGATCTCCCTCCCCTCTACCTTTTCCCCTCCTATCCATCATGCCCTCTCGTGCCCTGCCCTTACCCTGACCAATTGAAGGACGGATGAGGAAGACGGAGAGGACGAGTCGGGTGCCTCACGGGGCGGTGTGCACGATAACCTGTACCGCGTTCACATGCCCAGTCTCTACAGCTGTGGCTCCAGCTACGGTAGCGAAGCTAGCCTGCCCGCTACCGCCCACACTGTCAGCAATGCCCCCGTCACTGAATACATGTGAGTTAGCACCCACCGCTAGCTAGAGGCTAGCAGGATCAATACACTGCCTGCCATTGGTAGCCGATGCTTGCCCCCTCCGTGACCCACACTAGCAGCATAGCAACGCTCACTGCTTGCGATATGACAAGTTAGAATAGCTATTTTTTTTGCTATGTTTGGCTCGCATGTCCTTTGTGACACAATGTCAGCAATGTTTGTCACTCAGTGAGTTAGAACCCTTCACTAGTTTTCCCTTTGATGCTGACAGAAAAATTGCTGCCTGCTGTAT
The DNA here is from genome assembly GCF_021292245.1 of Micropterus dolomieu. Taxonomy (NCBI): domain Eukaryota; kingdom Metazoa; phylum Chordata; class Actinopteri; order Centrarchiformes; family Centrarchidae; genus Micropterus; species Micropterus dolomieu. The sequence goes on along the minus strand of NC_060153.1, from coordinate 3,336,962 downwards.
CAGCCAGCCTGCCTATTTCAGTCCACAAAAAACTAATTAAAACATAATTCAGGTTTCCACTTGCTATAGTTTAAGTTAATAAATAAATTTCACCCTGTTTGCTACATGTTACAGTTTGCCACAGGACTGCTTGCTCTGAATACAACAAACAATACAGAAGAGAAATAAGCATATATCTCTTATCTACCACTGCTTGCTACTATTTTAGCTGTGAGCTAATCAAGTACTATGTGGTGTTTGCTGCTAAAGAAAGAACTCTGCAGCAAGAAATAATAAAATAAACAGTACCTGTATACTAAAAGTCATTATAGGACCATGTTTTTCATGTTTTGGGCCATTAACAAACCCTGTATGCTTAACAATACTGATGACTACATTTCAAAGCATGCAATAGGGTTTTAGAGAGATTTATTTCTTTCCACATAGCCAGAGAGTCTTGTTTTGGTCCATAACAGAATGGTACGAGACTGGACACTTGGTTTATTATATATATATATATATATTTATTATATTTGCTTATTAGTCAAAGTTAAGTTATTATTGCATGATTGTACATTTTTAGGCATACATTTTTCCTTGTCGTGCTTAAATCTGACATTCACGAATAAGAGTCTACCAGCTGCCAATAGAACAGATTCACATAATCCTAGGAAATTAGTTCAGTAATTTACAGTACACCTAAACTTTGGAGAATGGTGTGGCAGAAATGTAAACTATACTTTACAGTTAATGGACCAAAACATAGAAAACCACTTATTTGTCCATTATTACATTTTATTTTAAACTGAAACAGATCTTTAAATACTGAGCAATCTGTGTTGTTATATCACACGACATGGGTAAAAATACATTCAGCTAGTTTAAAAACTTTGAACTGTTTCATGTACTTTTGATTTATTTTCCTTGTGAGAACTGTGGTGTTCTCCCATACATATCATATCTCTTTGCATTAATACTGTTAGTTGAACTATGTTCCTTCAGTTTTTTCAGACATTTATAATATCTACCTAAAGGTTTATAGGTGTCTGACTGTTAACATCAGTGATCACTTGCGCTTACTGTTGTAGATAAAACACCAACGAAATACCTGTTATTTGGCTTCCTATTAAATTGTGCTTGCAAAGGGCATTTGGAGCTTACTGAACGGATATTTTATGTTAAAAGCCTTCTTTTTAATCCTTTAGTAGTTACTTTGCAAATTACCAATATATACTTACGACAAAATGTGCCTACGGCCAGTTTCCTGTGGGTCCCCACACTGATAAAAGTACTATTTTACTGAGCCAGTGTCTCACTGTAAGACTAAGTGTTTGTCTTTTGTGTATTGTTAAGAAAGTATGTTAACTATGTTGGACTGGCAGAGGTGTTTAACCTCTGGCCATATGGTACCACCAAGCTTAAGTCCCTGGCTTGTAATCATTACTGAGGCCATTTGTCAGAGAGTCATTAAGAAGTAGTCATGAGCAGACCACAGATCAAAAAGAGATCAACAGCTTAACAACTGAGCGCCAGTGGCAGGGTGACCACATGCAGTAACCTCTTATTCTATAATGCAGGAGCCAGAACGCAAACTTTCAGAACCCTCGGTGTGAGAACACCCCCCTGATTGGCAGGGAGTCCCCTCCACCCTCTGTAAGTGCACACTTTCTAGAACACACTCTCCCTCCACTATCTTCCAATACCCACAGTACAGCCTGGAAATATTCCAAACCGGAGAACCCACAGAGATGGCATTTTATAATTTCAGAATTGAATGATAGAAGCATGGTGTTGATAAATGTACTTGGACCCTATACCTGATGTTTTTCATTGCATGCTACTGTGGATATTGGAAGGTAGTCCCCTATCCCTACACCACTGCAAGTGTACTCTGTGCTCAAACTAGACCGTGATCATGGATCGCTTTTATGAAGGTCATTTTGGCAGCCTGGGATAACTGGAAGTTTGAAAAGAAGCCTGTTGTCAGTAGGATTTGCCCTTGCATCAAAAGAAAGGCTTGTCGCTTTATAGAAGTGTAATAGTTGGGTCATGTTAGACACAAAGTTGTCCTCTATTTCTGATGTAAAAAGTCTGGTTGGTTTCACTGTGGCTGTCAGTGCCATGCGAGGAGACCTTGGAGACCACGTAACAACAGATGGCCAGCTCAGAGACATCATTGAGAGAACCTCTTGGAGTTATTTAATATTTCAAGCTTTTTCTTCAATATCAAAATACATAATTCTGCCTGTCTCGCAGGTGTCTGAATTGCATCTGTTGTTTTAACAATTTGCCACAAACAGGTTGACTATTCTGGCTGTGACAAGGTGCTGCTGGGGCTGTAGTTGTGGATGTTGTTCCATGCAGTATCACCTGCATACAATGCATGCAACGGCTACAATGCCATGGACTGACAAAATTGAATCAACAAATGTAGCTCTATAACTTCTGAACACCTTTTAGGATACCTTCTTTGCTCCTTGTCACCTGGCCGTACCCTGCAGTGAAGCTGAAATATTTTTGACAGTAAACTGGAGCCAAAACCTCTAAAATTCCTGCTCCCCCCTATTCCCACAATGTGTCTATGTGTGCATTTTCTTGTCGAGGTGTATTTGTCCACTGTTTCTGTGCCCCCTCACGCTTCACCATTAAACAGTCACAGGAGCACATGTTTCCCACCTCCACTGTTGAACTGTAGCCGGCACCAAAAATGCCAATGATTCATCATTCTTAGGCAGGGCTGTCGACCGCGCTGCCATCCTGTGCCAGAGTGCTCACCCATCATCAGTGTCTGCAGTGATGTGGAAACCAGAGACCTCCGACAGTAACTAGCTAGCTGCTCACAAGAGACCACTAACTCATACCAGCCTAACCTACTACATCAGAACTAGAGCACTAACTACAAACCACTGACAAAATGGACCACATATGCTAATTTACAATAACATCATGCAGACCTAATCAGCTGTTATGTAACAAATGCCTGTTGTAATCAAACCCCCGGCTGTCCAAATGACTGGTCAGAGTATTTTTGCTGTACGTGTGTGTGATTGTTTGCCTCTCTCTCTCTCTCTCTCTCTCTCTCTCTCTCTCTCTCTCTCTCTCTCTCTCTCTCTCTCTCTCTCTCTCTCTCTCTCTCTCTCTCTCTCTCTCTCTCTCTCTCTCTCCCTCCTGATATTTTGTACATTATTTTACTGTGAATCTGTTTATACATTACTCCTTTTATTCTTCAGTGTAAATAAGGCTTGATCATAATGCACACATGTTTTCCTCTTCTTGTCTTGTTGTCTTTTATTCCTATTTTCTATTTTCCCTCCTGCTTATAATTGTTTCCCACTTCAATTTCTCCCTCTGGTTGTCTTTGTTCCCAACATATTTCCCTCTGTCACCCACCGCTCTTCACTCTTTCTCTACACCCCCTCCTCCCTTTTTTCCCTCACTGTCCTCCATCTCTTCAGTACACCTCCAGTATGAGAGCGAAGTACCTTGCCACCAACCGACCGGACCAGAACCGACGCTCTGTTCCCAACGACCAACTGGACCCGGCTAGCCGACCTAACCCCGCTGCCCGACCACAATCCTCAGTCCACTAGAGACCAGATCCGCACCAGTCCACCCTAGTACTGCCTGAATCCAGTTCTCACAGCCAATAACAAGATCCAACTCAACGCTGTCTAAAGCCCCAACAGGACACCTGACCGGTTCACCAGAAGCATCACAGCAAGCCAGAACTCGTCAACCAAACACCTCAGCAAAGGACTGCACTTTGAAGGTCAACCTTTACTTCTCATCCATAATTATCCAAAAAGTAAAAAGCAGAATACCCATCACAGAAGATTAAAACTTCTACTCCTCTTCTTAGTGGACACACACCCCCGAGCTGCTCGTTCCACCACTGCTGTGATGTATCAGCCCACATACCCACAATGCACAGCAGCTAAAGCGCCTTGGCTCCTCTCAAGTTTCTTCTTCTACTTTTCAATTCTCTCTTCCTCCTCTCGGATCCGTTCACTGCCCTCCAGTGGAGAAGGCTACGCCACTCCCACCACTTAATCCCCCGACACTTACACTCAGACCGCACACTCACACACAAACAAGTGCACACACACATGCACACAAACACACACACTGTACAGAGCTGTAAATAGTAAACATGTGCTTTACTCTGATTTCATGAAAAGTAGACTGTTGAATCATTACTGGTTATGTTGTGTGCAGCGTGTGTATCATGAATATTTTCACTGTCTCTCATGCACACACACACACACACACACACACACACACACACACACACACACACACACACACACACACACACACACACAAAATGGTGGACACATCTGTATAAATAATAAGCCAGTAAACCAGAAAGCCATGTTTAAATATAAACAGTACAACACATCCACATTCTCTTTAGCTTAACATTGTCATCTAACTAAGACTTGAATTGAGAGATTAAAAAGTGTGTCCATGTCTCTCTAAGTTTGTGTAAGTGCGCATACGTCGATTAATGCATTTTCAATATGAGCCAGGAATCTTGGTGTGGAATAACTGTTGAATTTTGGGACCTGGAGAGAGAGAGACAAGGGACATAAGAAGGCTCAACCTGTGCCAAAAAACTGAACAATTAGGGATGCCTGATTCTGTCCTCTTCTCCTACTGCCTCCAGATATCTCAAACAAGGGAAAAACCTCACGTGGAATGTTTTCCTTCCGACTGTAAATAATGAGGGAACGGGAAAGACTCTTGAAAAAGGAAAACAGTGGACATAAATGGAATAAGACTCACTGAAAATTGCGACTACACATTTGCCAGGTGCTATGTAAGCCAGTCAAGGTCCCAGAAGACGATCAGGACTGGGGGGGGACAGAAACCTTTATTGTCACTTTAATGTTTTGTTTTCATTCAGGGATGTGACCTGGAATATAAAAACCAGTAAAAAGTAAACTGCTTTTACTGAATGGAAGTTGTGTCCCAAAACCTGAAAAAAATCATGTCCCTGATAAACAATGTTATATATAAGTGTTTCAGATGAAAGAATGAGGGTGTTTTTTATGTTTTATCATAAGCTGAAATTTGGGATGTGATTACTGTGACCAACTGTAGTATTTTATGTTTCTTCTTTCTGTGCTTTTATTTTGCTAACTTGTGTCCTTGGTTGACCTTTAGCCACCAGTGTAGTGTTTCTCTTTCTTTTTTGTTTTCTTTTTTACCCACAAGCACAAATTCTCTTCAAGGTGACTTTGCGAGATGGAGAAGTAAAACGCACTGCCTGGGACACTGCCAGTGGTTTTTCCTCCTGATCTAAAACTCTTTGTACAGTGTATAAAAACTGTATTCGTGAACCCGTGTGTGTGACATCAATGCAGCGTGATTGGCTATTGCTCTATCTCAGTGTTACTGTGTGTAAGTACAGTGATCAGTGTGTCTGACTGGTAGCAAGCAAGGGCCGGCCTATCTAGCCTGTCATTTCTACACAAGACGCCGCGCATGCCCTCTTACACACACATTGAAATACACACACACACACACACACACACACACACACACACACACACACACACACACACACACACACACACACACACCACACACACCACACACACCACACACACACACCACTGTTTCTTATAAAAATCCATCTTTCCATACCTTTGTCCAGTTTACATTCACTCCTAGAGCTGTAATAACTACTAGCCCTCCCACAGCTATGACATCACACTGATAACCATTTGCATTATGGGTGAAGTAGTAAATGCATTTCAGAGAAACCTGGAATCTAGCAATTAGCTGGGTGAGCAGAGCCCTAACATTCAAATACCTTTCAACCACCATTCCTGTACAGCATTTTAATATGTTATTATTAATCAATGACCACTTCTCGTATTAGCGAGACAATCTTACATGTGTGATTTTACTAGAAAGAAAATGTCCATGTTATGGTAACAATGCTACCTATGGTCTAGTACTTTACAGTGTTTTCTGCACCATCGATGCAAACGATGTTAAGATCTGTGGGACTAGTCACTGATTAATGGCCTTTCATAATGTTTTTAAACTCTTACAACACTCTTCATATCACAACATGTTTTTTTTATTTTTCTCTGTCTTGTAAAAATCAAACTTTAAAGATAAAATAATAGCTAGCTGTTTTGTAGGAGAATAAAGGCAAGAGCAGCGTTTTTCCTCTCTTATTAATGGTGAATGACTCTCTGTCTTGCAATGTTTTAATAAAACTATTCCAGTGTAGTCTGCACACCTGATTTAAAGTTGTATTTGAATTCCTGTGCAATGCTCTCTGGGATTTAACTAATCTGATTAAGGTATGTCCTGATGGAAAAGAAGATCCATGCTCATGTTTAAGAGTGAGTAATGTTTGTGTGTATGTGTGGTATTTGCAGGACTTCAAATACACCTCTGTCCAGTTGTGAAAGACAATGTTTTCTATGGCTGTTTTTATTTTCTGATGGTTTAACTAAGATATTAATGATGTACATGTCAAAACTGTGGTAATGATATCATTCAGCCTGGAATAAATGTTTTAAAAAAACAAAATTAAAGCAACTTTAACGTACAGGTTCAGGACTGTGGGTTCTTTTTAAATGCATGAACAGAGATGTGTCCGTTTTTTGTTTGGCGTGTCAGTTTTAATAGCCACTAAACATAGTTTTCTACCTTATTGAATTATATATACATATAGGTGTGAATATATAACTTTATACATTGCTGATGATGAATTGAGTGGAAAACCCCTCCATAACCTTCCACTTTTTAGGGTTCCGTTTATTTTACTGCAGCTTTAGGATGTAGGAGTCCAAAATGTAACATACTGTAGACCTACAAAGAAATGTGTAAAAACGGCTATTAATTAACAAATAAACATCTAGAGAGCTAATGAAAAATAATACACTGATAAATAAAACACATCATTCTGACTTCCCAACAGGATATTTGTAGAAACACAAACTTTAGTCATTAGCCTCTGTCCTGTGTTTCACATAAATGCTGTATTAAATTTTTAAGCATATAAGCAACGTCTAGAGGGAAAGCATTCAAATCACCTTCTAGCTCATGAAAAGATACTAAATATCATCTGAAGACCAAACAGACCTGAAATATCTCCTTTGTGTATTTCTCTGTAAATTCATGTTTTCTTTTATAAAATATACTTACTGATGCCAGGTAGCTCTGTTAAGCCATACTAGGTGCGACATTGTACCTTCAAACTACACTGGACTTCTTGGACAATCTTGAGAAATTGTCTTTTGTTATCTCCACCTAGTGGTATTGTAGTGCAAGTATATCATTCAAGTACCAAATTCTACTTGTTCTATAATCTGGAAGGAATGTTTCAAACTTTATATGTGTGTATAGCCGTACACGACCCAAACAGGATCTGTGTGGTAACGAATATGTGAATCCAGTCGTATGATTTCCCCAGACAGACAGTAATTACACACACAAGATGTCTGAAAATAGGAGTGTTATCTCTGAACATCCAACAACACAACAGTGAACACTGGTCAGACACCAAATCTGTCACCTGAACATTTGACCTACCAAATACACGTCTTTTTCATTTCAACCCGTCAATGGGTAAAAAGGTTGAACATCAGTGTTTCAAGTAAATAAATCATGTATTCTTTCAGCCTACTTATTCAGATTACTTTTTCAGAAGAAGAAATCACCTCCATGACTTAACATTTACGATTATTCCTAACTAATATCAAAGTCCATAACACGTCCATCTAAAAACTACACTTCAAGCTTTTCTCAAAGAAACCCTGTTAATTGAGAACAAATATAATAGCAGTAGACCCTACAGACATGGTGTAAGGTTTAGCCCCATGGTGGAAGGAGGAGACATGGACAGTTCTTCACCTGGTGCTTCAATTTATTTTTATACCAGATGCGTGGAAAGTGCAGTTGTGCAAGTGAGGTATTGTAAAAATATATCAAAAATTAACAAAAACAAACAACGAGGAAACTAAGTATTTACTATTCAAATTATCATTAAAAACTGAGATTACACAACACAAAAACCTGTATCAGCCCTGACTATTGGGCTCCAGCACATGTGCCCTTCCAGGACAAAGCTGTTCTCCCCAGGGGAGCCTCTGCCTCCTTCCTTTATACCCGAAGCCCCTCCTACAAGACAAACCAAAGTTAATTGACAATCAATTAAACACCATTATGTTATCTCAACAATCAAACACATCTCTGGCTACATCACCACACAACACATCAACTAGAAAACCAGAAATGAAATGTTACCGGCTAAACAAAACAGCAACTTTAAGGTACTCCCGTACACCCCTCTGTACTGGCTCACACTTGGACCATTCCAGGTCTTCCCCCTATAAATAACTCCACACTCCATCACTTCCTGTTTGCCCCTTCGGCCCCGATCACTGCTTGAAGATGAGAACAGGTGAATAAAACACAAACACTTGAATGACCTTGGGTAAATCCCATAAGCTAAAATAAATTACTTGAAATGAACTGTGTATGTGTTGTATTTATCCAACCATGATTTCAACTCTTCCAACCAGTACTTAAATGAACTGACATGAAATGACAGGCCATGTGTCCATTGATGCTAGCCCATATGCTAAGGGTAACCGTCCTATGCTAATGCTCAGCTAAGGTTAGCTTAGCATGCCAAGACCAACACTGCTGGCTTCAATGAAGGCATGGGGTAGCCCCATGACACATGGTTTTTGTATAAATTAAGGACAATGAGAATTTGTAAATATTATTTTTGGGTTACAGATCAATGTGTTGTATATAAGAGAACTGGAAACAGACTCAGGCAACACCCTGATGAAGGCAAGATGGCCAAAATATTTGTTGTGAATATAGCATCGTGTACTGGAGAAGAGTTGTCTTGTGCAAACATTGTGGATCTGTGACACTTGAAACTGACACCAGAGCTTTATAGATATCTTTTCCAGTAATGAAAGTGTGCAGGTTGTCCTCAGCGTTCAATCTAAAAACTGTTCAGTAGAATAAAGATTGTTGTGAAGGGTGGTTTGTCCTGAGTTGTTGAACACATCTAGATGTGAATACCAGGAAATGAGAGCTGAAATTCTGAACTCTTGTCTCATACTCATCTTTTGATCTTAAACCCAAATGTCTTCAGTGAACAACAAAAACAAAGGAATCTGCCTTACTGTTCCATTACTTTTGGTGGGTACTGTATTATCACTGGAAAGCTCTTAAAACTGATCGTGCTGCCAACTGCAAGAAAAACACAATCACAATCATCTTTATTGCCAAGCAGGTTTACACATACAAGGAATTTGCTTTGTTGTTTTTTGTGCATAACATTAAACATTGTAGGTAGAAAATATAAGAAGAATAAAGCGAGTACTGCAGGTCAACGATCATAAATAAACTTGACAATAAGATATTAATAAATATAAAAGAATGATAAAGAATATGTACAATATTGCTGTTATTTAAAATACAATTTGTGTAGGGATGTGCAAAATATTTATTTTTTTAATTTGAGATCATTTGCTCTTTGTTGTAGCTGTCAAAAGATCAGCTGCACCTCATGTGGCACATGCTTTATGCTGTTTAAAGGCAATAAACAGAATGTGACTGATTCAGACACTCACAGCAGCTGTCTGGAGAAAACTCCCACACAGAGCAAATGGGCTCAGTCAAAAAAAAGATGTTCAACTATTGCAACTCTTCATATTCAGGGTTGGTTTTCTTGTGCACCATGAGTCAGCATACAAATCTCTTCATGCCTGTTGTGGTATTTCTGGTGGTGGTAACCTACTTTTGATATACAGAAACAACTTCAGGAAAAAGACGGCAGGTGGTTAAACAATCTATGATCCACAGTTCAACCAAGTTCAACTAGAATTGCGCTGGCCTATGGCTAAAAGTGAAAAACAAGAAGACAAATGGAAATGTGGAAACTTAACCTCACATATTTTAGAAGTTAGGGATGTTGGCTCCCACAGGTCTGATGATGCACTTGCCATTTCTGTTTTTCATTTGGTTTATTGATAGTTTTAATATATATATATATATATATATATATATAAAAATAAAAAACACACAATACATCCAACTTTGTTAGAAAAAGAATTGGGCTTACATCCATCTTTGTCCCTGGTGTTTCCACAGTCCACATTTACAAATGTCTGATCTGAGATAAAATTTGAAATACCTTCAAACAAGTATTAACATAGGGTTGTAAGTTTGTCAACAGTTTACGTATACAGCTAAATATAAAAATAGTTCAGGGTAGGCAGCAGAGAGCCATTTTTAATAAACAATCCTAGATTTTACTCTTTGCAGTAACACATACAGCCAGCAGGTGTCACAGTCCTCTCACGGGTATATTAAACCTAAGAATAACTTCACAAATTTACTACTGTGTATCACTGTTTGTGCAAGTGCTCCCCATGGTCCACACAATGCGACATCTCTTGAGTTCACAGTGGAAGAGACACACCACACACACCACACACACCACACACACGCAGTCCGCTGATGTTTTGCCTCCATCTCTCCAGGGCCATGTGTATGGCTTGATCAGATAAGAGGCCCACTGTTGTTTCTTGATGTTTGTGGGGAATTCTGTGGGGTTACGGGTACAGAGGAGGGGTCTCCAGACAGAAACCCAACAGCTCATAAAAAAGGTCAGAGGTAAAAGGTCGAAGCAGTGTCCCTTTCAAGTATACTGAAAGGGACACACAACTGTTTTTATTGACTTTCATGTCTACATACAGTCCAGATACTGGAGTGAGCATGTACACTTCAGTTGTTCATCATATACATTCATTTAACAAGGGACAGAATTTAACTTAATGACTTTCATTCAGTTGTAACAACTGCTTTCAATGCACAGAAAGATAGAAGACGACCCAACATGAGTCATTTGTCGATAAAACCACAAAGGGGATAGCTTTGTTATCTGCTACAGTATAATGTTTTAAAAGCAGTGTGACATCATTAATAATCATTATGCACCCAAGACAGGTGAGATCCACCTTTTTAGAATATAAAAGAATATTTTGTAACAGAGGCCTCACTGGATGAGTTCCAAATATAAAATTAGACAAAATAGTTTGCAGTTAACCTAGCCTACCATAAAGACTAGTGACAAGAAGAAACAGCCAGCCTGGTTTTGTCTATGGGTTATCTGCTTACCAGCCATACCAACATATCTTGCTTGTTTTGTGCTTTTACAGGGGATTATATTGGACAGAGCCAGGCTAGTGGTTTCCGGTTAGCTAAGCTAACTGGTAGCTTTATATTTAGTGTACATACACCAAAGTGGAATCAATCTTCTCTTAACCCTCGTTAAGAAAACAAATGAGCGTACTATAAAATTCTTCTCTAATATCCTTTTATCTTATGATGAACGGCAAACAGCAGAAATAAAACAGCAAAGTGCTCAGTCATTATGATATACTTCAGAGAAAAGATAATACTGAACACTGACAACATAAAACTTCAGATACGGAGTCTGGATTCTATAACACCATCAAAATCCCCTACATGTTTTTTGCTCCAACATGCTAAAAAATGATGAACTGAACCTTATGCATTTCTGTGTTAATTACTTCACTTCATCTATTCAGTGTAACAGTGTCACGTATTGAATCCAAACTGGTTAACACTGCAGCATGTAGGGGCGCAGGGTGGCGACTAAGTAACATATTCACATACCTTCAAAAGATTGATCTTTCAGAGCTGAGAAAGTGGAGAGAAGACACTGGAAATGTAGGACAATGCAAGCAAAAGACGAGCAAGCTACATTAGACAGAAGAGATTTTGAGTGGACAAAACTCCTATACTATTGTCATGGGACGGTAAGTGATGGTGAAAGAGTGGGACAGTCCAGCAACAAAGATTCATTTAAATCAAGTCTCATCTTTAGTCATGATGGACGCCTGGCATGGCTCCAGGGATGATGGTCTCAATCTGTCGGTTCGTCTGTTGATCCAACACTTTGGTTCAGAGTGAAATATCTCTTTTTACTAACTATTGGGTGGATTGCCAATACGTTTATAGGATGAATGCTTTGGGGACTTTGGTGATTCTCTGACTTTTCAAGGAGCACCAACAAAATTTCCACTTACCCAACGTTGAGATGTACAGTAAAAGAATAATGCTGGTTTATTACTACTTGGGTCTTTCATAGTTTTGGCAATCGTTTCTCTCGTCAGAAAAACATCGTACTCACCAAAGTAATTTCTAAGATCTAGTAATCGTTAAAAAGAAGTTCTGGTCCAAAGGTAACAAAATCTGCCTTCCAGCACTTCCAAAACTCACTAACATAAAAACAATTAAAGCAACAATCTGATCTGATCCCAGATCTCAGCAATTAATAAAGAAATAAGCAACAGTAGCATTAAACTCAATGCAGAGTATGCAGAGTACAGCTGAAGCTAACAAACAATAGCCAAAACTGACAGGACTGCTGAGCGTGGCGAGGTGCATCTGAAGCTGATTCATGTTGAGATTAGACAGACGTTTGACAGGCTCACCTCTACGTTTGGAGCTGAGATGTCCACCGTACAGAGGATACACCCTTTTGATTTAGGTAACAACATGGCTTGTCCTCCCGTGCCACCCTCGGGTCAAACTTTACATTTTCTTTTCTTCAGGGTCAAGGAATAACAAAGTTGTGGCTCAATTTTTCATCCTTCCAAACATCCATCACTACTTTTCTACTCTTGTTCCAATTTTGGGCCTTTTGAATCGGGTGATAGAGTTCAGATGTCAAACTAGTAAAATGGCAGTCCTTCCTAAAAACACAGTCTACTACTCAGATTGCTGTGGGACATAAGGAAAACGTTTATGTCCAAATGTTTCTGAGATTCTTCAGTATTCAGGAGCCAGCGGAGGGCAGCAGTGTGACTCCTTCATGTTATTCCTGGATGTCTGTAATGATTTCCTCCTCCATCAGAGAAAATTGAGTTTAGGCAGACATTTACTTATTCATTCAGTCTGTGTCTCTGGAAGGGTGTTAAAGTTGCCGGGAGCTGGGGCACCAAGGAGTGTCTGGATACAGCAGACAATGGACCGACCTGAACCTGAGAAAGAGAGGGAAATGAGTGTCACAATGCCTGGAAGCTGCCAACTGGGGATTTCAAAATAAGACCGTGAATACAATAAGTCATGTGTACAAACACACATACACACAATGAACAAAGCCAGGAAACTTGTCATAGTAGTAAAACATACACAACAAGAAGCGCTTACATAAAGGAGAATAGTAAGACACATGTTTTAAAACTAGAGCTCTCTCTGAAATAGACTGCCTGAGCAGTTGCAGGACTGCATCAGAAATATACAAAAATACAATATAAACAATGTATTATTGATTGTGCGAAAAGATTTTTAATCTTTTTCAATTAACCCATCCGCCAATAGGTCAGCAAGCTTATCTGATTACCTCAAGCCCTCCCTCACACCCTCTTGGCACACTGCCATCAGTGTCTACTGAAGACTGACAACTAGAGGACAAAGAAAAAGAACAGGCAAACAAAACAATACAAAGGATAAAACAAAACCTGATCTCAGTATTCCTGACATTAAGGGGGATTTTTTTTTTTATTTGTCCGGGAAGGGGGACAAATGTATTGTTTTGTTTGCCTGTAACATCAGTATGAATGTTGGTCCTCTTTGTGATGTGTTATTGCCCCTCTACTGTAAATGTTCACAGAGAAGGCCATCTTTTGTGTTTGTGACTGAGCATCACAGACTGGATCAAAAAAAACAAACAAGGCTGCCCTTTTCAGCGCCTGCATTCACAGGATAAATCAATTTAGCACCAGCCTATTTAATAAAAGTTGGACACTTACATGGGAGAATAAACATAAAAAATACAACTAACTTATTAATTGGTTGGTTCATCAACAGCTATGAAATGCCAAACATTTTCTAATTCCAGCTTCTCAATTGATTTGATGCTCTTCTTTGTCTTATGTGTGATGTCTTAATAAAGGTCTTTGTGTTTCGGATTGTTGGTCAAATAATCTATTGGAAATATTGAATTTCTCACAGTACACATTATGGACCAATCGATTAATCATTAAATAACTGTTAGTTGTAGCCCCAGATGTTTCACTGTTGTGTACTGTGTTCCTTTGTGCATTTTGGAAAAACAAAATTAACTCAAATGTCATAAACCTTCCCTACCTTGTGGGATCTTCACTTTTTAAAAATGGTCCTTTCAGGTTGACAGTGTTTCTGTTGTTTTCCATTGTGCCGTAGCTGAGAGTCACCTACAAGTGGGGACAACAAAAACACAAGCTGTTTAGACAGCTGGCAGATCATTAAGTCTGTTTGTGTGAGCGTGTGTGTACCTGGCTGTGTATGTCTGACACCAGTCCCAGGTTCTCCAGGTGGGAGTGGAACAATGCAGAGCGGATGAGGCTCACGCTAAGTAGCGCTTCGACGATGTAACCGACTGTGCAGTCGTCTGGGAGGCGAATGTGCTCAGCTGTCGCCATGAAAGTGCCACCACTAGACAGAGGCAGAAGTAGAGAGCATAAGAAAGAGGAGATTTGATAATATAGCTGACACAGCGGCAAAAAGTCTCATGATTTATCCAAGTGAAGATTTACCTCGCCCAGGGCTTCATCTTCAGAGCAAGGCCATGGCTCAGACAGAATCCTGCTCCTCCTGTAGCGAACCAGAAGCGCACCTGCTTCTGCGCACACGCACGCACACACACACACGCGCGCACACACAATGAATGAAGGTGGTGTAATCATACAGTGCTTTATGTGCAGCCTTGGGATCAGTGAAGGGTAATCCAATGTAGCGCTCCCTCTGTGGTTAGCTGAGCCCAGGAGAAAACTAGGGTAAACTGATGTTTCTTTAATCACTTTTTACTTCTTGCAACTTAAAAGAATGTTTTTAAAAAGCGTGAGACTACCAAGGGACCTAGATCTAGATGCATATTTTAGTTATGGAGCAGGGAGTTAGGATGTGAAGCTACAACATGAGTACAGAACATACAGCTTCTTTAACTATTCTAAGTCAAGTTTAAGGTGACGCTCTCTGAGCCTCTGCAAGACGAATCATATCAAGTTTTGGGAGTTTACCATTTCGGTGGTGCAGAGCCTCTCTGTGGCCTCTATTGGTCGCTCGAGGCTGGGCCGGCCGATGTAAATATCCTGCGTGTGACTGTACTGAGACAAGAGTTTCAGGAGCGAGCCGACGTTCAGGTAGTTATCATCATCAACGTGACAGAACCACCTGCAACGGGTGACGCTGAGAGTTAGGAAACTACTCTTTTTGTACATTTATGACAAATGTGTGTTACTGTGTGCGGGGAGTACATCTTACTTCTTGCCGGATTTAATAAAAGTGTCATATTCCAGAGCCATTTTACAGGAGAGGGCCTGACGATTGTGTGCCGCTGAACAGTTGGTGTTGATCAGGTGAGCTCCTGATAAACAATAACAAACAAAAAATCAATAACCAACCCCGACACAGTAATTATTGTATAATTAGAAGTCAACCAAAATAAAATGTGAAGAATATTTTGAAGTTAAAAAGTGTAAGTTTAATGAAATGAACAAAACAAAATGCAAATTGGATAAAGAAATGTAATGGGAAAGAAGTAAAGAAATACATTTATTTGTTGAAGCCATTTTTATTAAATATTTGTTTCAGAAGCAAGAAAGCAGTCTGAAAAGGTTATCTCATTACAACCCAACTGCTTGAAAACACCATAATGAAATATCATTAATAATCATTACACATTTTTCAGCATTGGGTTGTACAATGTCTCCGATAGTGAGAAGAATATCTCATTGAAAGTAAAACAATTCCATGAGTAATAAGAGGAACGGCCTGTGATTAAACTAAAGTGACTTCCTGCACTTAATGGAAACACAGTATTGCCCAGTCAGCAGCCTGGTTCCTGCTTTCCTGCTCACAGAGTGCAGATAACACTGCTGCTACTCAGCAAAACTGCTCTCAGTGTGTGTGTGTGTTTGTGTGCAGCTCACCCATCCTTGTCCTCAACTTCTCGTCCTCTCCATCAGTGAAAACGTACGTCTGTGGAAAAAACAAAACACAAACACACACAGTTCATGTTATTCCAGCCACCTTTAGTGACCATGAGGGAACCAAAAACACCATTATACAGAAGCTCTAACTGCTCCACTATCATTGTTCCGGGATGATTGTTTATGATCTCAGGTGAGACTCAACCTGTTTCCTCTGTCTCACACACACACACACACACACACACACACACATGCACACGCACACGCACACGCACACGCACACGCACACGCTGCAGCAGCAAGCAACGCTGATATTGGATTGAGGCCAAGACAAAGGTTAACCTCTTGTCTATCAACAGCAGAACAGCTGGTCTGCACCCTGTAGCTTTGTGTGTGTGTGTGTGTTTATGTGATGAGTGAAAGGGTTGAGGGTCATTGTCTACTCATGGAGCCATGCAGGCCCCTCAACTTTCCACAGGAAGTAAACACACACTGTGGGTGCACATGCAGAGCAATTTGTAAATATCCTCTAGGCTCTAGGATAGGATAGATTTGAAGTGAAAATCTGCTGAACCCGATGCTTTAATATTAGGCTGTTTACATTCCTATTGGGTGAAAAGGATATTCATTTTTTTGTCACCACATGTTAGGACAATGCAGCAGGTCAACGATATACTGAACATCTAGACAAGGTAACCAAAGAGCTTTTATGGCCAAACAGTGTGATGTTCTTGTCCAAGTCAATCACATGAACTCAGCCCAATTAAGAAGCAGCTTCACTTGCCACATGCTGAAGACCTGAAGGCAAAAAGTCCCCCAAAACAAGCAGCAAGAGGTAATGATGCCTAATAAGCACAATTGCGATGCAGGGTTCCTACACCTTCATAAGCTTCAAATTCAAAGACTTTCAAGTCCCAATTACCTCAAATTTAAGGACCCAACACAATATACTTTAAACCAGTAATTAATTACCACTAGGCTTTACAGAAACTCACAGACAACAATTAGAAAGAGCCTTGAGAACACTTCTCAATTGTGCTGTGTTAGTAAAGTAAAAAAAAAATTCAAAAGAACTTCAATTCCTATTCTTGCACAAAATATATAAATTCAAGCACTTTTAAATGGCCCTATTTGTGTCCATTTTCAAAAACGTTCAAGGCCTTGAATTTTATCCAATTTAGCTTTTGGCTTGTTAACATTTGCTGTGAAGAGACCACATTCAAAAAAAATCATCCTCTGGGGGACAATGAATGTGTTTACAAAGTTTCACGGCAATCCAATGTCCAATACTTGGCAAAATATTTCAGTTTGGACTAAAGTAGTGAACCAACCAACCCACAGACACTGTCAGCCAAAGGGCCACGCTGCTAACATGGCTAAAAACATTAAGGTCTAAGTTAAAACTGGAATAAATTTGATTGTAAAGACCTGCTTAACAATAAAACATAGTCATTTAAATGGCTGTGTATGTCCTTTCACTTTGATGCCAAGGCCTGCAAACCAACTGATCAATACTTAATGGGTTTCTGCAGTGTAAGTCTAGCAGAACATCAGCAGGAAAGATGCCAAAAGTCTGCTTGTGTGTGCCTTTAGACATTAATTGGCTGCAACTGACTTTACACCAAATAATAAATGACTTTTATGTTCTAATGTTTGTGTTTTACTTTCTGCTTCCTAAAAGATCTATAATTCATACTTTGTTCATCTGATGCATTTGTGAATATCCTCAATGTTTAGCTAAAAGTCAGACCTTTTTGACTGTTTAATTTAAAATCCTGTATGCTGAAGTAAAGGGACAATAACACAAAACCTGCCCTAATGCCGCCAGTTAAAAAGACCAGGCTCAGACAGATTCCACTTTGCAACCTTCCTGCCATGCAGCACAAATTCAATAATAAATCTTTGGTGTAAGTACTGCGTCATCATATCACTGCCTGTGGTAGAGAGAAACAGATATTGGGGGGGGGGGGGGGGGGGGAACAGAGAGTCCAGCCAGCTGTGAGTTTTTGTCAGGCTTTTTTTCCCTACTGTGAGCCTCTTAAGCTTCTAGAGAGGAGTCAGCTTCTGTGTCATACCAGTGTATGCTTGGGGCCAAGCTAGGAGGAGAGTGAGGTGGGGGTGGGGTTTGGAGGGTCAGTTGTTCTCCAGGAGTTGAGCTTTACAACACAGGAAACAGCGGCAACAGCAAATGAAGCAGGAGAAGTGGTGTCCGTGTTTACTCTTGTGATCAGACACATTTTTAACTTCCCATGAGAAATCTGGTGAGTTCCCAGGGCATTTGTGTTTGTGATGGTAACACTGTGAGAATGTGTGTGTGTGTGTGTGTGTGTGTGTGTGTGTGTGTGTGTGTGTGTGTGCCACTGTATTTCCATTACTCAGCAATCTTATAGTATAGAGGTGTGTCTGGGAAACAGGTAGAGTTACACACACCTGACCGTGAGAGCAGATGTAGGAATGCATCACACACACACACTCACACACCCCAACTGAATTCCCCAACATAAACTCTATTTACATGTCAACAGTCTCAGTGCAGCAGGACATGAGACTTGAGCGAGTCCTTCCTCAAACACTGAGGTTTAATTGGAAATCACAGCGACCGCTACGGTCCACAGTCATGTCTGCATTCGATTACGAGCTTTGAAGCCGCTGGGTGCAGTTTACCACAGTCCCATGTGTTTTATAGCAACAGATTCATCTTTGACTCACTCACCACTATGATTCAGACTAAAAAGCTGTCTGTTCGTACCGTTTGATCTCAAATATTTATCTGTGAGACACTACCGATTCAGTAGTCATGTTATAACTCCTCCAGATCACAGGACTGGTGGTTTGATGACTAGGGAAAGATGGTTTCTAATATCAGTGGTGGAAGAAGAATTTCCCATTTAGAGCTGCAACGATGAGTCAATTATCAAAAGTTAACTGAAAAACAATTTTGATAAAACCGTTTAGGTAATTTTTCCACACAAAAGTGTCAAGATTTCCAGCTTCTCAAATGTTGGCTGGATAAGAAAGACACAACTCAAGACAGCACCTTGGAGTCAGGGAGCTTGTTGACGGGCATTTTTCGCAATTTTAAGCAACTAATCAAGTAAATAATCAGTATATTGTTCAAAAATGAAAATCATCAGTAGTTGCGGCTCTATTCAGATTTATTTAAGTAAAACAGTGATACAAAAATACTAAATTACAAGCCAGTGTTTTCAGTGTTAAATGTCTGGTTTAGGGTTAGAATTAAGAGGTATTTTAATGTTGAACCTGATCCATGTGGACTATTATCTCAATGTATAGATCTGCTATTGGGTAAATTCCAATCATTAAATCACATTTATGATGATTTATGAACAGCAGATGTTTTCCATGTAAAATCTTTATCGGAAAACAACCCATTAACTGTCTCATAAATCTGGCGTTGTTCAGTACCTTAAACTTGTATTTTGTTACTGAAACTGCAAAGTGCATGGAAAGTGCTTTGAAATTTAACCATGAGCCACGACTTCTCAGTTTTAATGATGTTTGAAGCTGGCTTTCATAGTGCCGACAATAGTAAGTCCCTGCATGTTGACTGCAGTCTGAACTACAACTGAACAATGGTTTTGTTGTATTTGCAGTCTTGAAAGAAACCTGCATCACAATGAAACGACTTGACAAAATCCAGGGTTCATTATCCACCAGATTTCTCCAGTGTAGTCTTTCCTCTTTATGACCCCTGCCTGTATTATGTCAACACATTAGCAGCAGTGTGGTTGGCCTGTTAAACCTCAGATCTCCCTCTCATACATAACAAAAGGCCTCTATCTCTGTTTTACAATTCACTGGCAGGCGGGATCAAAGAGCCAGTGGTCCCAATCACATTTCTGGGGGTTTATAACTTTCTTGCAGTAGCAGCAGGCGATTACTATACACAACATTCCTTGATATGAGGACTGTTTACAGGGGATCACACTTTGAGCTCTGGTCTTAAATTATCAGCACTAATCTGACATGAAAAGGTACAAAACAGGAATTTCCCTTTTTGTGACCCTTCACTAGCCTATAAATCACATAAACACTAGGCACAAGAGCTCAACATTTACAAGCAAATTCAAAGTAGCCTATACTGTCTGGTAGCCTGTTTATTCTCCTCTTGTGCAACTATGATTTGCACAATATAACATAATGTAAAGGCTAATGATAATTCTTCTATTCTTCTAGCCTATTCTTTCTGAATGGATTGGACCTACATTAACACTCCAAATTGAAACATGCAGTAGTCTCCTCCAGCTGCAGTTGTCATGTTTTTATTTTTTATTATTAAGTAAAAATCCAATTTCTATTATTTTAACTTTATAAAAGAGCTGGCTGTGTCGCCTGATCTAAGACAGTTTCCTGTAAGAAATTCAGGTGAGCTGTTTCCAAGGTTTCCATGGATCAGGTATCTTCTAACAGGTAGCACGCCGCTGGCTTACCTGTTGCACGTTTCTGGAGATCCAGGTGTCCAACAGGAGCTCCAGTCTCTGTCGGTGATATCTTCCGGTTGTTTTCACCGCTATGAACAGGTCGGCCGGGGAGAGATGCTCCACCGGCCCGCGCGGAGCGCTTTTCCGCGGGGGGGCGCTTATTGCCCTTCTCTCCCGGGTCAGTTTCTTGAAATACGCCGAGAAAACTTTTCCGCTCGTCGCTGCAGCTGGAGGCTCCACCGGGTCTCCGCTGCTCGGGTGTCCGAGAGTGACGACCAGCATCCCGGTCACGAGCAGACAGGTGACCGCGGCGGCAGCAGCGCGGAGTCCTGTTGCCGAGTTGAAGGTGTTTTTTGACCCACCGGAGGATTTCCACATTGTGACGGAGTGGATAGTTTTACCGCTTCATTCATGGACAGAGGGAACTCTAATGAAACTATTTTCTTCAGTTTAAAACATGTCCACGGTACCAAAAGTGACAGCCACCACGTAGGTCTCCCTCACTGGATGACCTTCCAACTGTCTGAATGACTCGCTGCTTTGCTTTACAGTGAAGTTATAAATTCCACCAGTGGAGAAGACGGCGCCTCGTTGAACCAATGGCCGGTTTGAGCGCTCTGTGTGGGCGGGGTTAAGCAGCAAAGAGGCGGCGAGGCCTCTGGATGAACATCCACATGGCGATAGACTGGAAGCAAACAAGCAAATTTCATATAGCCTACTGTAATTTACAAAAGCAATTTACAAAACTGCTTTTTAGAGATGTGTTTTCTTTTCTGGTTTGGCCAAGTGTCTCAGTAAGGGGTTAGTCTACCAAACACCTCCAGCCCAGCTTCAGTACTCCTTTGCATAGATTCTCCATGTCTCTTGTACTGAGGGATGAACACCATTCTTCCACACAAAACTCCCACATTTGGTGTTCTGATGGCGGTGATTCATAGGTTTTTAGTTTGTTTGAGATCTGTGAAGGCCAGAGTTTATGATTCACATCGTTTTCATATTCATCAAACCATTCAGTGAGCCCTGTTTGGAGGCATCTGCATTTGTTATGTTTCTCGATTCATTTATTCAAGATTTTTCCCTTTAATTTAGCACCTGTCTGTATTTGTGTGTCATTCACAGAAAACTGTGGCTCTTAAAAGGAACACAGGGCTTATTAGCCTATACATTGCTTGCTAGTTATCAACCTTAATGATACTAGGATTAAAATATGTACGACTGTTATTGCAGGTTTTTCATATGCAAAGTAATATGTATTAACTCAGCACACTGCAGGTGTTTGGAGCTGCTGAGGATGAAAACAGCAGTTTTCTTGGTTGGAAAGCAACGTGCCTGGAGTTCCTCTGTGTGGAAGCCTGGCGGGTCATTCTCTAAGAGGACAGATGTTGAAGACGACCGTGACATCGAAGTGTGTGTAGTGCTGCCAACTGCACTCACACACACACACACACACACACACACACAAACTCTCTCACACTCACACACACAGAAGACAGACGTGCCAAGCAGCCAGGTTGCCAGATCCACCAACCATTTGAGGAATGTTTCCTCTCTAATAATGTGCAGTTTGTCTGTGCTGCATAATCTGTGCTGATCCCTCAAGAAAAGTCAGTATAGTGTTACATTTTAGAAAATATGCAAAAGACACATCCCGGAGAGTCCAGTCAGGACTTCTAGAGAAAGGAAAAAATTGAGAATAGTGCCATGAAGTATGATCAGGTTGATAAGGAGTAACTTAACACCAGGCTGAAAAGCAATGTATTGCTGTCCTCTGTGGTTGAAAGTTTCTGAACTATAATGACCTGTTTGAATTCAAAACGGTTTGGCGTAGTTTCCCTTGTGGTCCAGCAGAGGGCTTTCTTAAAATGTACTATGATTTGGACCAATTGCATGCCCTTTTAATTATAATAAAAATTATCAGTAAACTAAGGTAATACATAAAAGTGGAGGAGGCTACTAGCAAGAAACGCCATGCTGACTGGATAATCACACAATGTGGACTTACTGTATATTAGGTTCTACACTAGAGATGGCAAATACACATACAAAGATGAGGATGTTTGCCAATTTAGTAAAAATCAGTTTGTTTCTGTCCGGTTTGAATGTGGTGTGTTTAACAATGGAGCAACGGAAAATTATTATATTTTTTCAATGGTGGCAAGCAAGAGTGATGATTCAGAGTGAAGGTTCATTTGGGGCCAAAGTCTGTGGGGGATTGGCTTGGAAACAAGAGGGTCACCTCTTCGAGTCCAGCATGGATCAGTCAAATGGAGTGTGGACTGGTTGCTGGAGAGGTGAGCAAACTCCATGTGCTGATGTAAAATGGTTAAACACTATGAAAAATGTTGAGTTTGAATTTTCACCTTACATTTTTACCTTACATTTGTGCAACGTATCGGAAAATTATGTGGGTAATTTTGTCAGGCGAACTTTGCGATCACATTATCTCACACAATCTAGTCATCAGTTCAACTGAAACATTAGTCATCCTGTTGATCAAGGAAAATAATCTAAAAACACATTAAAGAAGGCATGTGTGCTGTGGGCATGGTGCTGATTTCTTCTTCCTCCTGGCTCCTGCTTACCTGCTGATTACACACGCCTGCCTCTCATCAAGCTCATCCTGTTGCAGTATGTCAACCCCGGTTCTTCAGCCACTCCAGACTGTTTGTTAATGTCTTGGCTACCAGCTACTGTGGTACTATGTGCTTCAGGCTTCTCTCATGACTTTGTGATTCCGTATTTCCTTGTGATTTTGTCTCTGTGTGATTCTCCCGCCTAATAATGTTTTTCCTTGTGCTTCAGGACCACACTCTGCCTGCTTACTGTCAACCAGCTTACCACCAGCCATCTCCAGCAAGCTTTTTTTCTGTTTTCCACATATATACAGTATCACATGCTTGTTCTCCATCTTGGTTTATTGCGTAGCATTACAACACTAATAAGTGCTTCTCACAAAGTATAGGTGATGCGGATGGGAATGTCACTAGTTTCACTGGTATATTTTTATCAATTGAATTGTTCATTTGACCTAATGATGGTTCTAGATTAAAAGTTAAGGGATGACTAAAGTTTTTAGTCAAGTAATTCTTCCTGGGGAGGACATGATAGTCTGTACCGAATTTCATGGCAATCCTTCCAAAAGTTGTTTAGATATTTCAGTCTATCCTGTACTGTCTCCTCTACTACAGCTTACTGTCTTCACTTTCATCCTACTGGAGATGTAAATGTATAGCCCATTTCCTGTCCTCCAACCACTCAAAGCACTTTACACTACCTGTCACATTCACCCCATTCATATGCTGATGGGTGAGGCTACCATGCAGGGTGACTGTGGAACTGCTCATCAGAAACTAATCATTCACATGCACTCACAACAATTCAGTATGTGATTCAGTATCTAGCTGGTGACCCGCTCTACCTCCTGAACCACAACCATGTAGAGCACAATGGCTGAACTGCACATGCACTTAAATACTTGCACACAAGTTCCCCTCTCCATGATGGCATTTATCTCCTCTCAAACCATATCAGTGCAGCCACAGTGTGAGCTGAAGCCTTGTTGGTGTGTACCTGGAGAATGTTGTGGTTGTTCAACAGTTGTGGATTGAAGAATCTCTATTTATAGTCTTATCAAAAGCTGTGTCTGCTGCATCTCCCTACTTTTTGTCTGTGTTCTCTTTGGCTCTGTGTGTGTGATATATGCAACAGTAACAAATACGGACAGTTGAGCTTCATACTGTTCCACCATCCCTTCTCTTTCATCTGTAGAAATCCCCTTTTTTTCTGTAGCTTAATCCCTCTCTCTTTGATATTTGCTTTTCAAACATCCCTCTTCTCCCCCGTCATTTTTGTTTTCTCTCCATCCTTGCCCCCCCCCCTTGTTTCAATTTCTCGTCAATATGTTGCAGGATTCAGAGTGCAAGGTCACAGTTTTCCAATCCTCAAGTTGGGACTTTTACCCCTGTTTCCTCTCTCTCTCCGAACTACACAAACAGAAAGTCCCTTTCATCGCCACATTTAAACTAATCGAAGATCATCTGCTGCTTAAATGTGGTTATTCCTGTGAAAAAAGAAACTGTAGAGCTGTATGATTGCAAGCGGGAAGGACTAAAAACAACACAGATGTTTTCTTCCTTTCTTATTGCCAGAGCGCGGCATTGCTCTCAGACCACATCTAGAGGAGAAGAGGATGGAGTGGTGATGGGGGGGGGGATTCGTCACAGGTCGCAGTCTGGGACGGAGCTTTGTGGCTATAGTGGCGTCAGTCACTGTATCAGGGGATTCTAGTCCACAATGTGATATTGATTAAAACCTTTCTCTATGAACTTTCTTCTGCTTGCGTAGTTATGTGTGTGTGTGTGTTTAAATACTTCAACCAAAATCTGTATTTAGACTTGAAAGCTGACTTTTTAGCATGTCATACTGTAAACTTGGATTCACAGCAGCTTAACAATGGATTCTAGACCCAGAGCAACGTCAATAAAAACTTCTCATCCTGCTCCTGCAACAGAATCCAGTGCTCTGCTCTTGATCCATGGGTTCAGTACGCAAGGCTGAAATACCAGCCAGGTAGAGTGGGCAACTGCCTGGAACCAGTAAGTTGGTTGGTTTTTACCTAAGTTAGCTGTTGGTTTTCACAAGAAATATTGGACGGATTGGCATGAAACTTGGTACAGACGTTCATGATCCCCTGAGATCCTTCTCATCAAGCACTTCCACAACATTCACATCTGTGGCTTTGAGTAAAACCTCTCAGCAACTACTGTCTTGTCTCCAGTACTTTGGTTTCTGACCAAACAGACATTCATCCGGCTCAGCTGTACTTTGTGTTTGGTGCTAATTAGCAATTGTGAGCATGCTAACACTCTAAGATGGGGAACATGGTAAACATGCTAAACAACACCGTGTTAACATTTTACTGCTACTGCTCCTAAAGCCATTTGCAAGAATCTACTGCACCCACAATTTTTTTCCACTGGGGCCCCATAACAACTTGATAGGGCCATGTCAGTTCCAAACAAGCATCAGTTTGACAATAAACTTTTCCAAGCCGCCTTTCAGCCAAAAGTGTCATCCTATTTAAAATATCGATTTTTGTTGCAGTGTTCACTTGCAATGTGGCTTCTTTAGATATTTAGATTTAGTGCACTATCATGAAAAGAAGCAGCTTTGATGGAGCCGAACAGATACCCACACACATCACTGAGATCAGTAATGTTTTATTGATGATGGAAAAACCTGCACAGCCTTTATGTACTGTGTGTGTGTTTGTGAGACGGAGAGTGAGAGAGAGAAAGAGAATAAGATGAACATTCAGCAGGAGGCAGTGTTTTTTCAGCCTCAAGGACAGACAATTAGAAACAGATCTTTTATAGAGAACAATCTGGATGGAGCACTCGTTTCTCTATTTTTATCCATTCTGCTCTTCTTTCTTGATTTTCTACATCCACTTACTTTTTTTCAGCACATTGATTGCCTCATCTTGTGTCTGTGCTTCACCATCTACCTCGATTCTGTGCCATGGTAGGTACTTTCCACTGTGAACCACTGAACAGAGGACGGATCTAGACGTCTGTGTGGTCATGCCAAAGGTCATTTGCCTGTTTTCATACTGTGATGCAATTAAAACCACATTAAGAGTGAAATATGTGTGTGTTTTTAATCTATCGGAGACCTTCTGTTTCTTCTCCTGAATAACTGAAACCACAGACAAGAGACATTTTCTTTCACTGTATGGGATGTTTGACAATTCCCAGTATGTGTGTGGGGGTGTCTGCGCATGCTGTGTGTGTGTTCAGCTACAACAAGAGGTCTTGTCATCTTAACCAGGATTGTACAGTCATGTGCTTCTCATTAAAATACTTCCTTCAGTTTAGGATGAAAAGACTGATACTTGCACAGGCAATATGTTAATGAAAACTAGTGTTGTGTGTGTGTGTGTGTATTTACATTTACTTATTTAGCTGATGCTTTTATCTAAAGCAACTTACTATTGCTTTATAAGTCAGAGGTTGCCGGCCTCTGGAGCAACTAGGGGTTTAGTGTCTTGCTCAGGGACACATTGGTGGAAATGTCACAGTGGGAATTGAACATCAGTCTTTCACACCAAATGCATGTGTTTTATCCACTGTGCCATGGCCATGTGTGTGTTTGTATCATCCTACTGTTAGTGTTGGTTAACGTCCTAATGAAGAGTCTGACTAGTTTTTCAGCTCAGCTAGAATAATGAACTGTTTCAATAATACTTAAGCCCAATATGGTGTATATGGTAAATAATAGTGTGGTAAGGCCTTTGCTGCTGCTGCTGCTGCTGATAATGGTGATGGTGATTACAAAACGCTCAGAGCCACATAAGTTTCCAGAGTCATAATCATATGATCATATGATTAATCGAAAACAGAGATAAATCTTCATGGATGACCTAGCAGCTACTTACGCAAAGCTGATTAACTTGGACCATGTGAGTCTATTAAATTATATCGCAACTGCACCTACCACCCAGTGTGTGTGTGTTTCTGTGTGACTGTGTGTGTGTGTGGGGTAGGGGGGTCAAAGGCGCCTGCCGGGAGCAGTTGGAGACAGTCTATGATCCGCAGGGAATTGAAGCGCAGAATCCCTGATCACAAGATTTCACAGTAGTTACTTAATGAGTCTGCTATGTACATTGTCTGTGTTACATGGTGTGTTAAACTCTGTGTGCATGTGTGTGTGTGCAAAGGGAAACGGAGATTAGGTTTATCACTACAAGTGGCTCCTTTTACATTGTGACATTGTTTTCATATTGTTTTGTTTGCTTGACTGGCATGTGTCCTAGTGTTGTAGTCAAGACCGCCCAAACCGAGACCAAGTCAAGACCAAGACCGGTCTCGAGTACTACAACACTAATGTGTCCTGATCTGCCTCACCTCCACCCATAGTAAATTTAGATTCTCTCACACCAGTAACTGCTGAGGTAAACCCAAAACCCAGAGATGCGACATGTGCAGTATCTTTGGTCTATTACAGAGCACCTCTAAAGATATCTCTGAATGTGTGTACGAGGCTTTTAGGATTCTGAACAAGGAGTCTGATCTAACAAAATAAGCTATTGTGAGAGACTCAGGAGTTATGAAAATGGAACCACTGATAGAGAAATGTAGTAAAGGAGCTGTAAAGGGCGATGTGGCTGTTATGAAATAAGTTTGATTCTTTCACTGGGTCAGAACAACCTGGAGCTTAACACGCTCAAAACTGTATGATCGTGGTCTTCAGCAGGAGCAACCCCACTCTGCCGCACATCACCATACTCAACTGCCCTGTGTCTGACGTGGAATCTTTCAGGTTTCTGGGATCCACTATATCCCATGACCTAAAGTGGGAGCCCAACACTGACACCATCGTCAAGAAGGCCCAGCAGAGGATGTACTTCCTGCGCCAGCTCAGGAAGCTCAAGATCATCCAGTCTGTTCTCTGCACCTCCATCACTGTCTGGTTTGGATCTGCCACCAAAAAGGACAGGAGCAGACTGCAACAGACAGTCAGGACTGCAGAAATCATCGGTGCCAACCTGCCCTCCATTCAGGACTTATACATTTCCAGAGTCAGGAAACGGGCAGGAAACATCACTGCAGATCCATCTCACCCCGGACACAACCTGTTCCAGCTTCTCCCCTCTGGTAGGCGCTACAGAGCACAGTACGCCAAAACCAACAGACTCAGGAACAGTTTCTTCCCAAAGGCCATCACTCTGATGAACAGCTTATTTCTGACTCAGTGTCAGGAACAATTCTTGTGCAATGAACCAGTAACTCTGCCTCTAATCACCTGTTTACTGACTACCACTTATTTATTCATCATTTTCTATTTCAGAGCTGTTCATACTGTTCATGTTATCATTTTGTATATTGTATATACTGTATCCCAAATCCACCTACCGCATGTACATAACACCTGCACATAAGACTTATTTATTTCAGCATCCTTTGCACTCTCCATCACACTGAGTACATGAGCACATGTATGCATGTACGTGTATGTGTACTTGTAGATCTCATCCATCTCCGACATGTACATAATAATGATAATTATTTTACTCCTGCATTCTTTTACTCTGCTCATTGCACGATTGTCTCAATCTGGCTAAACTGTTTTTGTTTATAGTGTGTATATTTGTGTATATCTCTATACTGTAGCCTGTGTTTGATTTTATTATTGTGTTATTTTATTATTGTATGAGTAAGCACATCGTGAGCAATGTACAATCCTGAGTCAAATTCCTTGTATGTGTACACATACATGGCAAATAAATCTGATTCTGATTCTGATTCTAACAGTCAGTTAGATTGATGCCCCTGTAATGCAGAGAGAGTCAAATACAATTTTCTTTTCTCTCAGCACCTTTTTCACTTCCTGCCATCACCTCTCCCACGATCATACCACAGGCTGCACTAAACTCCCACTGCACATCGACTCTACATAATCACTCATATAAAAGGCAGATACACGATGATAAAGCAGAGAGGGTGAGAGACACGAATAATGCAAGAAAGAAGGGGGGAAATTAATGGGTGTTTCATTTGGGTCCGAGCCAAAAGGCATCTAATCAGTCTGGATTAATATCACTGCACACACATGTGTAAAGACACACACACACACACACACACACACACACAGAGGGGAAAGGGTGAAGGGAAAATAACAAATGAATGAAAAGAAAACACAAGAATATGAAGGCGAGAGGTTCATGTGTCCCCATGTTCCCAGGATTTCTATCATGGTATATGTAATTACATAGTAATATGGATATACAGTGTATATATATATATATATATATATATATGATGTATATTACATTTTCTAGAAATTAACAGAGAAACTGTTTATAGATATAATAACCCCACTGTAATGTGAAATAACTGTATAAAAATCAAAGTACTTCACATTCATTCTTTTGTCAATTTAGATGGAAATACCGAAGGAGTAGTTCGTAAAATGGCATAGTTGTAGTTACACATTTCTATTGTCTAATGATTGTCTACTTTGTCACCTTTCTGTGTGAGCAGGTAAATGCATTGAGTTAGTTTGGCTAGTTTGACAAGGACCTATAACAACACAGTATATTTTGAAAAAAACATTGATGAAAGCAAGTGACTTCATCATCTCTCATAACATTCACATCAACCTGACCACCTGACATATTCAGGTAGACTCTCTTTTTGAACCTAAGATGTGCAAACAGCTACGACCATGAGAAATAATGACCATTTAGCTGCAGAGTGAATGTAGCAGATACAGTATTTTTTTTACTTTTATTTCTCTTAAGTAAATGTTACATTTATTGGCTTGATCACATCTTTATTGAAGCTGGGTGAAATATTCAAAAACAATACACCATGTTTTTATGGCTTGTTAGTGCTAAATGTAAATATTCTAGATGTTTTGTGAATCTTCTTTTTATACATTTACCCAAAATTCAAACTCACATATTAGCATCTTTGGAAACCTTGGCATCTCCGAGAGAATCAGAAATAAAGTTCTTTGGGTTTGAACAACGTTTGGCTGCACATCATTAGTTTAATGACCCACCAGCTGGTCAGATAGGTTTAATAGTTCAAACTTGTTTTCATCACCTCAAGCTAAAAACTTTGACCCTTTTGCCTTCATCTCATCAGCCGCTGCCCTCAGTGTTCTTCCCCTAACCCTTGAAATCTAATGACTAATTTGTTCTCCCTCCCCTGGAGATTCACCCTTGACCCCTGCTTTCCTGGTCCCTGAAATCCACACCGTCTGCCCTAACCTCCTTCAACCCACGCTGACTTTCACACACATGCAATAACTTCAATCTCATCTTCAGGCTCTGTGAAATCTAGCCAACCAACTCCAAGCCATGACAAATGCAGAGGAGCCTCTGGTTTGTGTGTGGAGCCTCAGTGGGGTCAAGGTGTCATGATCATTGTCTGAAACTGGGAAGTGAATCTGCTGAACTGATATGAAATTGAAACAGGTTAAAGCCCCCTTCAGCCTCTGTGCTGGTAAATGGAAATGTCTGTTTTCTTTTTGATTGAATGAAAAAAAAAATTTTGATTTGACCATTAGCCTTGAATGTTATGTTGTAACTGAATGCTGAATTTAATAAGAGGACAGGAGGATGATGAGGGAAAAGGGAAAATGAAGCAGCAGATCAGGTTTTGTTTGCCTCCACAGAGTGATAAATCTACAGCTGTTATTCAATCTTAAACATGCGTATCTGGTTAAACTGTCTCCTGGCCCTGTGTGTGTGAGAACCCAATTTTACTTGCTAAAAGAGACTTTCTATTTTACAACAAATGACACTTATGGCAACTGGTGACCTGCGTGTGTGTGTTGTAAATGTGGCTGCATAGGAACATGGATAGATGTATAGTATGTCTATAGTATGTCATACTTTAAAAATGTAATACTATAGAAACTCCCTCCACAAATTATCCAGCTCACTATGTAAAAACAGAGACAACAAATGAAACAAAACTATGCATCTGCAAACAAGTGATAATTCAAGCTCATAGCAGCTGTAGCCTCATGTCAAATCATGTGTTCTGCCAAGAAGTCTCAAAACATTCAGTTATATCACTTAATTATTAAAATGTGTTCAGTGCTGAGATCTGTTGTTTTGCCCAGACAGAGATGAAGTCACAGTCAATAAATATGACTTACATTATGATTAAATGAGCTTTACAGTCAGATTTAGTGTTAACATTGCTGCTTAGTCTTGGGAAAATATAAAATAGGTTTCCAAATTAAACATCATTGGAAAGTTGAATCAAAGGAGCTGGATTTACAAGGATTTTCTATGAATGTAGCAAACGGACACATAATGTTGAATGAATGAAGATAAAGATGTGAGAGGTGCATTGCAATTTGTATCACAGTTGATATCAGGCTTAAAGTATGACAAATTTGCAACTTCAGTTCTTAAGTTCAAATCAACTTTGCAAATGTTTAATGAGTAAGGAAATACATTCAGCATAAACTCAAGGATTCACTCAAGAATTGCCATGAATTTGGGTGTTTTGGTGAGTAACACTGAAATATATATTTCTTTCTTGTTCAGAACTCAACAGTATTTGAGACTCGACTTGGACTTGCCTGCTGTCACCCTCAACTAACTTAAAATGTCCTGCTTGAGGACTTGACTTGATTGAGACTTTGTTTTTACCAGAAATTTCTTCTGATAAAATCTCAACAAATAAACTTGTTAGCCTGTATTCATCATGTAAGCAAGTGTTGCTGGATGAAATGTTTTTGCAGTTAATCATTAACTATAATAGCTTTTGATGCCCTTTAAGCCTTCCAAGGAAGAATTCACAGAACAGCAGTGGTGTCTGAGAAACAAACATCAAATGTGCAAAAGTCTCTATAAACTTGTATATTTTATTCCAGCCTAACTCATGTCATTCTATAAATAATTTAATTAATGCACTGACAGATGTTGACTATTAAAACAGCTTTAAAGGGCTCTAAAGGGTCATTTTTGTATTTTTAAACCTGGGCCCTATATATTTTGGGGTTGAAATGACTAGTAAAGTTTTGCAATTCTGTGCAGTGGATGGCTTCAGCTTGCAGCTGCAAACCGGCTGCAGTGGCTGCCATGTATTCCTTTGGGGAAATTGCTCCCATCAAAATTACGTCCACAAAAAGGGCTAGTATTTGCCACTGACAGGCTCAGACTGTTATACTACGACAACATCATGGAAAGGATCCTCCTGAGTGGC
Organism: Micropterus dolomieu; assembly: GCF_021292245.1. Classification (NCBI taxonomy): domain Eukaryota; kingdom Metazoa; phylum Chordata; class Actinopteri; order Centrarchiformes; family Centrarchidae; genus Micropterus; species Micropterus dolomieu. The sequence goes on along the minus strand of NC_060153.1, from coordinate 3,304,820 downwards.
TCCTGGTGACAACTTTTATTTTTCACCAGAAACAGAAGTCACACTCAAAAACACTCTGAAATCTTGTGAGAAGTGAGTTGTGACATGAAATGGGAAATGGAGCTGGAGAGAGGAGTTTGTCATGTACATCGAGAAACTGCTAGCAAAGCTTTATTTCTAAAGTTACTCCAATACAACTGCCTGCCAATGCGTTCCCTGACCACTGGGTTGATGATTCTCTGCTCGACCCCCATCTGGATAAGTTTGCCTGTTTTTGACTGTCTACGTGGTTTAGACTGTCTTTGTGTTGTGCTTTTAGGTTCAAACTCTCTGTTTACCTGAGTCCTTACAGGACTTGAGACTTAGCTTGAACTTCAGGTTGGCCTGAAAGAATTAAGGACAAGTGTAGTGGTATTCTACATTTTTCTTAGTCTACAAATCATATGAAAACACCAAAAATGATTTGTTCCTGCTTACTAAGTATTGTCTGTGTAGCCAAAACCGGATATCTTCTGTGTCATAAAGCTCAGTGATTGTCCAGGAACTATTAAATACACATATGTTAGCTACACTGTTGCACTAGGTGACATGTTCCTTCATTACAATGAACACACACAATCCCACATACACTGTCATGCTGCTGTGCATTCATCTACAATCCTCATCTGACAATAGTCCACAACAAATGCACAAATTACTCCTGTTTCAGTACGCTTGCTTAAAAACCACAGTGCCCAGCTGTTTTGGGAAGTTATTTATTGATTTTACAAAATTATATATTTGTCACCCGTTTTTAAAGTCTTCAGTAGGAGTGAATATACTTGGGGCTTACTTCCATGGACAGGATGCGGACGTATTGAGAGATGGACCAACACACTGTTTTGAACTTTTCATGGGATTTGTGACAGTAATAAAAACATAGAATAACACCAGACTTACCCATGTTAAAAAGAGAGCTCTGGTCAGTACCCACATCAAGTAGACATTTTAAACCACACAGCCTGTTGCTCCTTGATGCAATATAATTACGGTATTTGATGAACTTATTGGAAAAATACCCTCTTGTAGTAATGAATTCTTATAAGTATTTAATCCTGATAAATGACAGTGATAATTCAGTAGTGAGTTTAGCACGAGTCACTCTAGTCAATCAGTTGATTATTCACCATCCTGTTTCCAGTCCACTAAGACCTCACACAGCTCTGAAGCTGCTCTTTGGACAAAATGAGGTCAAGCCCAATGTAGGGAAGAAATGTAATGTCCTCACAAGCACAGCCAAACAGGAATGTTTGTGTCTGGTGTGCGTGATAACGCTTAAAATTTGGCAACACGTTAATCTGTCAGGATTAAAGAAGCTGACACCTTTCAGTTTGTGTGAATGTGATAGTGACAGCCACAGAGTTTTATCTTATCAGCGAGGTACAAACGGCCTGAAGCAGAGCTGTGTTGCATCAGACTGACACCTGCAAATCTCCATTCAGATGCTGCCATTTACATTCTTGTCAGGAACTGATCTGTCACACACACAGACTCAAACGTATAAGCAATACACTGGTCTGTATACTACTGTATTGATCTCTTTTCCACTGTATTATACCACTCTTGTCATCATTATACAGTACTTTCAGTACTAATTTACTCCCTTCTTTAAAGTGATGCTCCAATTCAAATCAATGTTTTTATTATTAAATGTGGCTGTAAAAGGTTTGTTTTTTGCTTCTTCAAAATACCTAGTGGCTGTGATTATGGAAAAATATTAAAGGTCTCTAAATTTGAGATGTTCTTTGGGCTGTAGTGTCTGCCATTTTTCATGACAGTTCCCACACATTGTATATTTTGACGACACTAAACTATGTTAAAGGCCTGCAGTGACAAGTTTTCATTGTGGGTAACAAGAATCAAAACATCTTTTAAAGTCTAAAAGGAAGAGTTTGACGTTTTAGGAAATACGCAAGGAGAGCAACAGTTTTTCTTAAACACATTTCTTGAAATTATGGCTCCTTTTCTCAAACTCTAAACACAAATCCGTAACTTTTCACTCAATTCCCTAAACTTCTGGTTTTCAGGTCAAAATGAAGCTCCACCCCACGACCCGACCCCGGATAAGCTGATGAAGATGGATGGATGGATGGATGGATGAAGCTCTCCACTCAAAACCATTCAATCTTGCTGAAAAACAAACAAACTTTGCCTTCAGACATAACACACACACAAACACACACACAAACACACACACACACACACACACACACACACTACCACGCAGTCTTACACACTTGTGAGATAAATTCAAAACAATAGTACCAAAAAGGTAACAAGTGATGTTGCTTGTGGTTCTCCAACAACTGTGTACATTTGCACTCATTCCTTAATGTACTGTACAGCACAATACACCAAACAACCAAAAATTGATTCTGCAGCATCCCGTCTTTGGTTTGGGTCTTCCTCCTCTCCCTAATCCACCTTCACCTCCAACTCCTACTCTTCCTCTTCCTTCACCCCTTCCTTCTCTCCCTACTGCTATTCCTCCCTCATGTCGCCGGTGTCTTCAACCTTTTCCTTCACGTTTCTCTGGATCCATTGTTCCAAAACTGAATGACTGGTCCTTTTATCTATCTACTGAAGCTTCTGATTGGTGTGTTATCAATTATGGCTCCTTGTGTTTCCACCTGGGTAGCTGTCTGCTAATTGAGCTCAAGCTGTGCTGACTTGAGTGAACAATATTGAATGTTAGTGCTTTCAAAATGGTGTAGGCAATGAGAAATGAATAAATAATAAATCTGAATCATGTGTCAAAACAGGGGAATAGTTATATAGTTCAGGGAAATGGGTGTGTTTTTTGATACATGGTGTTACGGTTTTGAAATTTTAGTTCAAAAGCCTGGTTATAGTGCTCAAGCAATCGAGAAAAACTGTAATAAAGTCTTCTTCTATCTAATGACTATTTCAGCATTACAGTATTGCACTGTGACATACATATTACTGCATAGAATTGCATAAACATTTGAAGCTCTAAGCCATCCATTTACTGCACTGCATTGTATGAATGAGGTTGGTTATCATGCTGTACTACAATATTTTGTTCATTTACAGTAACTATTCTGAACACACACACAAATTTGTTCTTTATTCTAAAAATGTTATATGTTTATTGTTTTCTTTTCTTGAATGCTACTGTGCTTTGTTTTACCAAATATACACCTATGTTTCAACATTGCATTGATGTTTACAGTGTTCTTTTCAACCCCTCCCAGCAGATTACTTTCAGTCAATTGTGTGGAAATGTACACATAAGCCCATGAAAGACAAAAGAGCTTTAGATTTAGAACAACAGTGTGTACGTGATATATATATATATATATATATAAAAACTTTCTATTGTGAAAAAGTGTTTGCGATTTAATGCAAGTGCAGTATTGTTTTGAATATATCTCACTTTGTGTAAGACTGTGTTGTAGTTTGTGTGTTTTTGAGGGCTTGTGTGTCCTGTCTGAGGGCCTACATTGTTTTTTCAGCAAGATTAAATGGTTTTGAGTGGAGAGCTTCATTCTGACCTGAAAATAGGAAGTGAGATGTTATGGCTTTGTGTTTAGAGTTTTGAGAAAAAAAGGCATAATTTCAGAACTTAAGCAATTGAGAAAAACTGTAATCCCGCAAGAGAAAATTCACTGTTGCATACCTGTTCTCATTTCTGGAGGTTTGAAATATGGACACCACTAAACTCACAGTCCAGCTTCTCTCATGGTCAACCAGTCAAGCAGTGGTTGATCACACGATCAATAAGTTTGGCCCTGATCTAATCAGATATGGCTCTCATTTTTCCCTCTCCAACATGTCCTCTACTGCTTTCTCCTTCTTCTCCTGCTCCTCCTCTTCCTCTGCTTCTTCCAACTCTTCCTCCTTGAACTTGTCCTCGTTGTCGTCCCCTGCATCTCCCTCCTACTCCACTTGCTCTCTGTCCATTGTTGCCATCCAGTGTTAGGTAATCTGACCTATGACCTATTTATAGGCCTATACTAAAGCAGTGATTGGTTAATGATCAGTTAAGCAATTAGTGTTTTCACATGTGAGGAGTGGGTGTGTGACCTCGTGAATAAGTGTAGCATTTTCATTCGTTGTGTTTGGAAAAAGTGTTTTATGCAATTGAAAACTGAGTGAAAGGCTGAGAAATTGTCATGATCTGGCTGTGCCACCTCTTCAGTCCTCAGTTTTTTACACCTGCTTACACAGAAAATCTTCTCACTCAAAGAGGAAAACCTCATTTCAAATCTCCAAAACCATTAGCTATTTCTCAGCCTTTCACTCAGTTTTCAATTGCATAAAACACTTTTTTCAAAACACTACACACAATTCTCTACCTAAGACACAACAATCTAACAGGAAGTGACTTGCTTTCCTTTTTCAAACACAACCAATCAAAATGCTGCACTTGACCACAGGTTGACCATGAAAGAAGCTGGACTAAGTGTCCAGCCCAAGCTGAGTTGCTTTACAATGGCGTCCATAATTTGAACCTTCAGAAATTAGAACAGGTTGCAACAATATATTGGTTATTTCAGCAGTACAGTATTGTAAAATAAGTATTACAGTTTTTCTCAATTGTTTACACACAAATTCTGGTACTTGAGACACAATGATCACAACATGTAACTCATTCACCAACCCCCTGAACCAATTCTGCTAAACTACAAGCACAATTCCTGCTTTATTCTCAAATTGCAGTTCTAAAACACACTTTTTTTCAAAACACTACACACAATTCTCTGCTTTTGGCACAAGTTTCATGCAGAAAATATCTTGTTTTCAAAAGGAACACACTGCCATTCAAATATGCAGACTGACTCATCACAAGGGCAAACACCCGTCACACAGTTTTCCAATTAGCAATCAGAGCTTTAGCATAAAAGGGCAACAGGTGAGCTCTTCAATGGAGCAATGGATGCCAACATTGGAAACAGAGCCAGAGCCAGAGCCAGAGCCAGAGCCAGAGCCAGAGCCAGAGCCAGAGCCAGAGCCAGAGCCAGAGCCAGAGCCAGAGCCAGAGCCAGAGCCAGAGCCAGAGCCAGAGCCAGAGCAGTGAGTAAGAGGAAGGGGACGAGGAAGGCCAAGGAAGGCCAAGGGCCGTAATCTCTGATGAGACCCGAGCCACTTTGGTTGATCATGTGGTCTGTAGGACTGTAAAAACACTGTAAAGTATGTTTCAAGTATTTAGGAAATGTATACCTACTTTGTATTTACAGTATTTTACTATTTGTTTGGCAGAACTGAAAGATTACCAACACAAGGTGGTCGGGAACGTCTTCTGTCTCCTGAACAGGAAACTGAAATCATAAACATGGTCCTAGAAAACAACACCATAACATTACAGCAAATACAAAGAAAAATAATAGAAAACAATTACATATTTCAAAATATTGATAGGGTAAGCTTATCAACACTGGACCGTGTCTTGCGCAGAAATCATCTCAGGATGAAGCAGGTCTACAGGGTGCCATTTGAATGCAATTCAGAAAGAGTCAAAGAATTGCAATATAACTATGTGCAAGTGAGTCCCACAATTGATGCATACACTCAACACTGTATACAGTAAATTATACATATTTCAATATTGTAATCATAATGATTGTGCTTCACAATAGT
>NC_060153.1:3279431-3299101 GCF_021292245.1 Micropterus dolomieu | reverse complement strand
AGGAATTTCTTTCTGCCTGGAGATGGAAAGTGTATGACCGAAATCCACAAACGCGTATACCTCTTCTCCAAGCTATGGAGGATGCATGTGGAGATATAGCAGCTGATGCTTTTCATGGCTGGAATCGCCATGCTAGGTGATATTTCCCCCGCTGCTTGGCCAGGGAAAACATTGCTTGTGATGTGGATGAGGTGCTGTGGCCAGACCGCAACAGAAGAGAGGATGCAGCATAGTTTGTTTTTAGGTTGTTTATTTTTTTTACTGTAACTGTGTACAGTAAATTCTTCTGTTGTGTTGTATGTAGTGTATGTGCAACTTTGTGTTGGTTGGGAATGGGATGTACACTGTGTACATTGTTTTTGTGGGACAAATAAAATATATTTGTTACCGTGTATTTGTGTGTTCTGAGTATAAAAAGGATATTCTCAAATATTTTACAACACACTTATGTATGTACTGTCTGTAGTAAGTGTAACACTGAACAAAAAAAAAGGCCTAAGTCGTTATGATGAATAGAGAAGAAGTGTTTTCCATTCATCATAGTGTTTTACATTGAGCACATCAGTGTTCAACTGGTTCTTATGAATCAGTCTATTCATATGAGGGTTTGTGTGTCATTTGAAAACAAAATACCATTTTGAGAAGAAATAACATTGTTTTGAATGTAAAGTTTCATTTTGCAGGAGAATTGAGGGGTTTTGCCCTGTGTGTGTGTTTTTTGATTTGTGTGTAGAGTTCTGAGAATATGAGGCATTCTTTCAGAAAATGTGTGTAAACAATCGACGAAAAACTGTAATTTTTGGCAATAAAAGTAAAAATTATACTTTTGGTTTATGTTTATGGGTTTCATTTCTTGGATGATACTGTATACAACACTGTTACTGTAAAAATAACTGTTTTTGCTGTTTCAACATTGCATTTGGTGTTTACAGTTTACTTTTCAGCACATCTTAGCAGATTAGTTTCACTCTACAACATTGTATGGAAAGACAAAAGAGCTTTAAATTTAGAACAACAGTGTGTGCATGGTATATCCAGTAATTTACTATTTTGAAAAAAGTGTTTCTGATCTGATGTCAATGTGTTTATGGCATTTTGAATGTAGTGTTTAATATTGAAGGACATATGAGGCATTTTGCATTTTGTGTGAGCAGCTGGGAGAATTGTGTGTAGAGTTTTGACAAAAGGAGACATAGTTTGGAAAATGTCTGTAAGCAGCTGTAAAAAACTGTAACTCCAACCCAGATCCCCACTCCGGTTGTGAAGACGCTGCTTGCCAGTCCAGCTCTGAGTTTGGTTTCCCTCAGCCTACCCGCTCTCCACCTCAGCCCACTGAATCCACCTTTGCACATTTAGCTTGTCAATAAACTGTTGTAAGTGTGAATTAACCTGCCTTGTGTCCGCTCTTGGATCCTCCCAGCTGCCCTAACAGAAATAGCTTATGGTTTTGGAGATTTGGTGTGTAGTTTTGCTCTTTGAGTGAGAGGTTTCAAAAATCGTGTGACATGTGCTAGAATCTTTCTAGCAGCAATGGCTAACCTAGCAATAATGAGTGCTTGAAACTTGCTCTACAGACAGCAATCTATTGCTTTTTCACTTTTTTCTAACAAATGTACTGACTGTAAGTCACTTTGGACAAATGTATCTGCTAAATGTTAATCTAAATGTGATACCAGTGACTTTCTGGTGTTTTGTTGTCACCATTAGGTTACCAGACAATCAGCTAAGGCTCCAGCGCTATGTCTTAAATCACTTTCTTGTACTCTTTCTACATATAATAAACATGTAATTTAGATTTCTTGCTGGTAAGCAGAAACAATTTTGGCCAATCAAATAAAATGGTTGAGGGTAAATGTAGTGCACTATATAGTAAATAAGGAGTGATTTTGAAAACCAGGTACCTGAAGGCAAGATATGCTTTATCAGAGCTGTTTTCCCTTGTCTTTGTGCTAATCTAAGATAACCAGGTGTTGGTTCTATCATTATATTTAATACACAGAATTCAGTGTGATAATAATCTTCTACTCTAATGCTTGGCAAGTAAATAACCAAAACCCCACTGCTGCAACACAGTCCATAATTCTCCACTGTATATTCATATGCATACACATCAGTATGTGTCCTGAAGCTCCACCTGAAGTTGTGTAGTTATTCATGAAAATATGAATGTTCTGTAAAAACCTACATGAAGAAGGTTCTATTGATTTGTGGAGGGGTCAGACAACGGCTCCGGCGCAGGGGTAGTAAGCCACCACTTCCTTCTATTATTTTGAGCAATGTACGATCACTGTTCAGCAAAATGGAGGAGCTGCGACTCAATACACGTTATTGCTATGAATACAGGGAGTCGTGCATTATGGTCTTAACTGAGTCATGGCTCCGTAATGATATACCTGACAATATGCTTCAGTTAGAGGGCTTCTGCTATGTACGAGCAGACAGGGACACCTCAGGGAAGATCAGAGGAGGAGGCATCTGTGTCTATGTGAGAGATTCCTGGTACAAACAACTGACAATTAGGGAAATGTCACGTGACCCGGATCTGGAAGTGCTCTGTCTTTCTATGAGACCATTTTATTTACCAAGAGAGTTTGGGAATATTGTAATTTGCGCTGCCTATGTCCCCCCCAGTAGAAATGCTAGTAGAGCTGCAAATATTTTAGCTGAATGTGTGCATAATCAACTCCAGCGCACTCCAGGGGCACCTATCTTTATATTTGGGAATTTCCACCACTGTCGGCTTGAGTCTGCTTTTTTTCATCAATATGCCAAATGTGGCACATGTAATGACAAAGTTTTGACAACATCAAAAGTGCATATAAAGCTAAAGCACTTCCTCCTCTCGCCAACTCTGACCACTTGACTGTCCATCTTATACCCACATCTAGATCTGCTATTAAGTCCAGCAAGCCTCAACATCAGACAGTGTTGCAGTGGACTGAAGACAGTGTAGAGACCTTGAGAGGCTGTTTCTCCAGTACTGACTGGAGCATTTTCCACACTTTGGAGTTAAATGAGGCAACTGAAACAATTACTGACTATATTGCATTCTGTGTTGATAATGTTGTCCCCAAAAAGGATGTTTTGCATTTCCCTAACAATAAGCCATATATCACAAAGGAGGTGAAAGCCTGGCCTTCAAAAACAAGGATCGGCTGGGGGTGGCTGCAGCACAAAAGGAACTAAACAGGGAGGGGTGTAGTACTGTGGACGCAGTCATTACAGTGTAAGGAAGCACCTAGAAGACTCCAACGCCCATGCACATGTTTTATTAGCTGATTTTAGTTCTGCTTTTGATACTGTCCGTCCTCATTTGCTCATTCGGAGGCTCGGTGACATGAAAGTTAATCCTTTAATTATCAGTGGTTTTATCCTCTTTTAACAAACAGGTCACAACAGGTGAAGGTAAATGCTGCACTCTCTAAGGCAAAATATTGTACTACATGCGGTCCTCAAGGAGCTGTTAGCTCTCCACTCTTGTTCACACTTTATACTAATGAGTGTAGAAGTAGTGTGTCCAACAACTATGTCATAAAATTCTCTGATGACACAATCATTTTAAGTTTATTGCATGCTGGTGACTGCCCTCCTACTTATTACAGGGAGATTGACTTCTTTAAGGATTGGTGTGTGAGGAATCATCTCATCCTGAATAATTTGAAAACAAAAGAGATGATTTTTGACCCCATGTAAGTGAGAGCCCGCGACAATGTTGTCATTGGGGACAGAGAAATCGAGCAAGTTACTTCATATAAGTACTTGGGTATACAATTTGACAACCGACTAAAAGGAAATGTGCATGTCGACTATTTGTGTGCCAAATTGGCCCAAAGACTGCATTTTCTCCGCAGATTGAGATTGGTAGGGGGGAATACTAAGATCATGACTTTATTTTACAGTGCTGTGCTGGAAAGTCTGATCAGATATGGAATGGCATCCTGGTTTGGCACCATTACCATCCAGTGCAAAACAAAAATTGAAAGATTAATAAAAGCTGCGATGAAGGTTATGGGAAAGAAAGACTACACTTCCCTTCAGACCATATTCGAAAAAATGGTAGTCTCCCAGGCACGGAAAATTCTAAAGGACCCTTGACATATTCTGCACTCTGAATACGATGTTTTACCTTCAGGTAAAAACACTATAGAGCTAGCAGATTTAAAAGTAACCGCTATAAGCTGTCCTTCATCCCATCTTCCATAGCGCTTCTAAACAAACAATCTGTTCAGAACATGACAGCTTGAAGCCCTTCCGGCACTTTATTTATCTTTAAGCATAATTTAATATTGATTAATCGCTTGCACTAGTATTTTTATCAGCCAGGTCTTATATGAGTTCTTCCTTTTTATTAATATAGAACTGTGGTGGATGTACTTTTAGTGTTGACATATTGTTTCTGCTTTATGTGCTCAAGTGCAACTGAATATAATAATTCATTGATCTATATCACTCTGGTTCTGCTTACCTTGTAATTAATTATTGACAGGGGTAAGGTCTCTGATACTTGTGCAATGTAACGTAAATGTATGATGTATGTGAATGTTAAGTCCAAATTTGTTACTGTTGCTTACTGCAGCCCGGATGCCCAAGACAAATTTCCCTTCGGGGACAATAAAGTTGATCTTAATCTTAATCTTAATTTCTTGTTTGCAATGAACATGTGGCACCATTGGAATCCACTTCAGGAATTTATAGCCACCTTACAAACAGTACAGAGGGTGAGTGAGTGTCCCTGACAAGTTAGACTTTAAGGGCGGATCACTCATTTGAAAGGTTCGAAAATTACTAGCTCCATAGTGCGTGTGTGTGTGAGTGAGAGAGATCTCCTAAAGCCCAAATATAATCAGGATAAGGATAAATGATACCAAAATAAATCAGAACAGCGTCTGTTGTCACTGTCTCTGTGAGTCATCATTGTGTGAGAAGAACAGCTCTTTCTCTCACACACACACACACAAAATCAGCTGCCCTTACAGTGCAGCACTTTCCACTGACACTGATAAGCAAACAGCCCCAGGGACACGTAGAATCATTTTTAGCACTGTTTTAGCATTCTATGCATGTTTGCATGTGGGTTTGCACATGCATGCATATTAATATCTAAATTTTTTTATAGTAAGAAAGCAGAGTTTAAAAACGCTTGTCTGAGACCTAAAGACCACTAAATGTTACCATCTATGGATTTAATTCTCCTCAGGACTCAAACATGACAAGAAGAATCAGTGGAAACTATTCAAAGGACGACTTTGAGCTTCAGACCAGATCTACAGGCAAACCTCTGGTCAGATTAAACTAATCCACGCTGACCCTGAGACCATATCTGGAGTTTTTTCCAGGCACTTTACAGCCCTCCAGACAAAAGCTGCTCTAATCCTCTGAAAAACTGTCTTTTTATTTGAGCTGGCCTTAGAGACATGGTTTTCCCAGCTGGCTTCTTCAAGTTGTAGCTGAAAATGAAGTTCAGCTCATCGATCTACAGTACAAGACAAGCACTGATCATAAATTGCTATTAAGTATTAGCTAACCTCTAAGCTGATAGTGAAGTACTCACTTTTTAGTTGTCAGCTAATGTTGTCACTTCAATAAGTGGCACAGTGTAATTTATTTGCACATTGGTGCAGGAAGCTTGGTGACATACTGTATAGTGACAACTAGAGCTCTTGGTTGCTAATCATAGAGTAAGTCATCATAGGAATGTACTAGCACGGCCTCTCCTGTCATAAGTGACTGCAAAATATTTGTATCTCTTTTGGGAAGCAGTTTTTCCAACTGATTAAACACAAAATCTTTACATGTCACACAATTTTTGAAACCTCTCACTCAAAGAGCAAAACCTCACCTCAAATCTCCAAAACCATTAGCTATTTCTCAGCCTTTCACTCAGTTTTCAATTGCATAAAACACTTTTTTCAAAACACTACACACAATTCTCTACCTAAGACACAAAAATGTAACAGGAAGTGACTTGCTTTCCTTTTTCAAACACAACCAATCAAAATGCTGCGCTTATTCACCAGGTCACACAGCCACTGCTCACATGTGCAAACACTAACTGCTTAACTGATCACTAACCAATCACTGCTTTAGTAAACAGTAGACCTATACATACCTGTTTTGAACAATGGATGCCAACAATGTAGAGAGAGGAAAAGTTCAAGGAGGAAGAGTTGGTAGAAGAGGAGGAGGAAGCGGACGAGGGGAAGAAGAGAAGGAAGGAGAGCCATCACTGATGAGATCAGGGCCACGCTTACTGATCATGTGACCATAGGTTGACCATGAGAGAAGCTGGACTAAGTGTTCAGCCCAAGTTGAGACGCAATGGCGTCCATAATTTGAACCTTCAGAAATTAGAACAGGTTGCAACAATTTATTGTTTTTTTAAGCAGTACAGTATTGTAACATAAGTATTACTGTAATTTTTGGAAATAAAAGTAAAAATTATACTTTTGGTTTACATATGTTTATGGATTTCATTTCTTGGATGCTACAGTATACAACACTGTGCTACTGTTACTGTAAAAATAACTGTTTTTGCTGTTTCAACATTGCATTTGGTGTTTACAGTTTACTTTTCAGCACATCTTAGCAGATTAGTTTCACTCTACAACATTGTATGGAAATGTACACATACGCCTGTGAAAGACAAAAGAGCTTTAAATTTAGAACAACAGTGTGTGCATGGTATATCCAGTAATTTACTATTTTGAAAAAAGTGTTTCTGATGTCAATGTGTTTATGGCATTTTGAATGCAGTGTTTAATTTTGAAGGACATATGAGGCATTTTGCATTTTGTGTGAGCAGTTGGGAGAATTGTGTGTAGAGTTTTGACAAAAGGAAACATAGTTTTGAAAACGTGTGTAAGCAGTTGGGAAAAAACTGCAATTTTCAAACAGAGCATGGGGTATTTTAAGTGGATGGTGCAAACAGCTAATAGCTCCCTCCATGTTGCACTCTGTGCTTCTCTGCTCTCTCAAAGGTCAGCACTATCAAGGTGGGTGACGCAAATGTACGTGTCAAAAGTTCCCCAAAGTTGAACTGCGAAAGCCGAGCGGCGCAAATTTACTTCACTTTGCAGTCCACATCATTTCATAGAATTCTAAATGCATGTTAGACCTGGCCCTAAAGGCCTCAGTATTCTTCAAACAAAGGTAGTCTAACGCAGCAAGTGAGCGTCCGACTACCACGTCACATCGCGTAACACTGGGCGCTCTCTGTCCACACTGAATTCATTGAATGTACACTTTTGTCACTTTTTTTGTCATTCATCAGCTGTGTGCTCGTGATCAGCCTGGAGAAGTAACCACTCAAGTAATAGATGGGTGAGTACTTGCTGTCTTTCTACGTTTTTAAATTGTGATAGTCAGATGCTTATTTACTGGAAATGACATACAATATAGCCAACAGCAAGCAGTTTCTATTATGTTATTATCAAGTAGTATCTAGTTTCTTAGGGGTGATCTCCTTCCAGCCAGCTGGCACAGCTATCTAGATTTTTGTAACTTCTCTTTTTTCATTCGTCATTTCATTCTTCATCAATACTTAATTTAATACCCCAGATTTGTATGATATATCGTGTCTCGTCCGTCTCTATGACAGCAGGCTTTTCACACTGCCTAGGAGCATGCCCATTCCGAATAGGTACAAACACTTTTTTCGGTTCCAAAATGATCCATCACATAATAATACACTTGATTTAGCATGCCAAGACTACCAGACACTGTACTTAGGAAATGACACAATGATTGCTTATGCTCATATAATGTCACAAGTTTGAATATGACTATTTCACTCCACTAGATGGTGCTGTGTCTTCTTTCTGAAGGACATCACATTCATGTACACAAACCCTTAAGAGCATGTTTAGTTGTTTTATGTTCCCACACATTATACAAACACACACTCATGCACAGACAAATGCATGTACGGAAGGGCTTTTGTGGATCCATTATTATTACTCTGAAATCCAAAAGAAAGACAGGCGATGGTTTATACAGGCAGGGAGGGGGCGATGCAGCTCATGTGATTTACTCATCATGCAGCTCATACATCTTCCCCTTGAAATGGACACGAACTCATCGACGTGTCAGTGTGTAACAGAAACTCTCAAGTGAAAAATTCATCTTTTGGTGCCATGGGGGATTACACTAGCACAGTTTGTCTATTCTGCCTCCCCTCGTCCTCTTCCACAGACATGCATGCACATCTATATTCCCCTCCCTTGCTCTCTCCATCCTCCCTCCATCCTTTGTCTTGTAACTACGCCCCCTGGCTGTTTGTGTCAGTTTTCTTCCAGAAACTGCCTGGTGAAATCGGGGTGAAAAAACCTATTGCCTGTAGCCAACAGATAAAAGAGGCCATTGCTTTTCCTGTGACGTTGTTGGTAACTTGGATGAGGTCTAGAGTTCAACGATGAGAAGACCAGAAGACGAGGCTCCTTGTATTTCCACGTTACCCTCATTATTGCACAGTTTGAAAAAGGATGCACTTAACCAAGGATCACTTCTCATTTTACAAGATTATTCGCCTATGTGCATCCTTTTTCATGCTGTGCAATAATGAGGGTAACTTGGAAATACAAGGAGGATCATGTTCTGCTCTTACTCATCTTAGAACTCTACACCTCATCCAGGACACCAACGATGTCACAGGAAAAGCACTGTCCTCTTTTACTGGTTGGCTTCGGACTATAGGTTTTCCTATCCTGATTTCACCAGGCAGTTTCTAGAAGCACACTGACACATTAGCCACTTCAGTGTCTTGTTGGATGGACATGGATGGAGGCTGCATCTTTTCAACGCAGGGCTACTGTTCGTCTGAAAGTGGCCTGAGGATAGAGGGTGTTGGTATGATGTAAAGCTCTGGAAAGCCCTTTAAGGCACATTTGTGATTTTGACCTGAAACCAAAGTTGACATGGCAGACAACCACGTTTTCGCCCACAGTAGTTTCCAGTTCACCTAACCTGCTTGTCTTTTAACTGTGGAGGAAACTGGAGAATGAGGAGAAAATCCACCTAGACCGAGCACCAAGGAACAACAGAAATAGGTTGTGTAGCAACTTTGGCGTGTTTGATGCGCTTTTTCCTGTTTGCAAGCATTGCAAAAGAAACAGCTGTAAAACAATGAAGATTGAATGAAATTTATTGAGATTAACACATAGTCAGAAACAATAATTTGTGTTTTAACAATTTCAGACAATATGAAGTATTTCTCATTCTCTTACAAATAAAATATACATTTGACCATATACTATGCAAAGTTGCAATAACGTTTGTGCCATTCCAGGGTGCGGTGGGGGGTGTCCAGTTCTGCTATAGAGGAGCAATACAGCCCATGTGCTCTGGGTAATTTATATAACCCCAGATCCCATACTTGTCTGTGTGATTGCACCCTACAGGTATGGGCATTACAATCTGTGCAACATATGACAGCCTCTATCCTTGATTCATGGGCCCCATAATGCAGGCGCCTGAAGAACGTTTTCAGCGTATGCACCCAGTGAGCAATCACTACAATGAATGGGGCACCATACATTAATTTCTCTAGTACATCTGTGCAACGGACAAGGGAACACACTCCACTGCTGATGGATTCCTGTGAGACACCATATCTAACCAGTGAGCCACCATAACTGACTAACTGAAACATTATTATCTTGTTAAAAAAAGAACAGTTATTGTCTTATGTTATATTACATTGCGTTAGCAGATAATAAACTGCACCATAAAGCATCATAGTCACTTGCGAGGCAGAAATTCCACATTCACACCATCACTGCTCTCTGCTCAGTGTCTGCTTTTCCTCAATAACACCATTGTTGGCCTTCACTCAATATTTCCTGAATACCTGCATCACAAACTTCAGACCACATCCTGTTTCCGTGGCTTAAACTGATCTGAAATGTGACTGCAAGTGGGGAAAGTTCGAGGAAGGAGAAAGAGGAATATAAATCACAGTGAGAGGAGGATGTGAAAGGTTGCTTGAGGAGATGAGTTTATAGCTGCAGATATATAGTGAGTGACTCTGCTGGAGGGAGAAGGATAAAGGCCAAACTGAGGGATGACCAGGTTGTCACTGGGAAGGCACAACAAAGTGTGCATGTCTGGCATACAACACTGGACTACGGACTGGATGTATGAGAGTCACTTCATAGCCATGTACTCCAGCCCCCGGCTTTTGAATCTGATATGAGAGGCTCTGTCATCTCACGTTTGTCATCTGTCCTTTTCTTGCAGTGCTGTGTGCACAAGCTGTCAGTTCAGTAGTCCATATCAATTCCAGAGGAAAAATTATTTACACATGACTATTTCTTCACTGTAGTCCAATTAGGAAAAGCAAAAGGTAATTAAAGGTAATTAAGGTCATGCTCTCTAACACACTCGCTCCCAGAAACTCACCCATCCACAAGCAGAGAGCAAAGGTGACATAAGAAGAAATTAAATATTTATGATTCAAAGCAGAAGGTTAGGAGCGAGGACTTGCCCTGGCCAATGAGTAGCTGATCTTCACGTCAGAAGCATACATTTCCTCTGTAACCCACACAAAAAAAACACACATGCACATTGCACACAGGTGCACACACTCGTGGACATACTTGGACTAACACATCCACCAGTCAATGATGAAGACGACTTACAAGGCAGGAAATTGGATTCATGACGAGGAGGACAAGTTAACTTTGCTTGTTCATGAGGCAGAAAATGAGACTGAGCGAATATAAAATTACAGATTGCAGAGCACACGTCGATGGGGGTAGGGGTGGGGGTGAACCAGCTACGAAATGAAAAATTTAGCACATCAGAGCATACTGTATAGCTTGTATTTATGTTATTCTATAAATATTTAATCTTATGTGATTTACAAGCACTTCGAACATAAAGCATTCATATAAGGCCTTCTACACATGATCAGTGGCAGAATCTCTTCTGTCTTGTTTCAGAGCTACAATGATAGCCTTGCAGGTTGGATGTTTAATGAATTCTCATTCAGTGAAACACTAAGGATGTTATTTAGCAGTCTGAAATGAACAAATATAAGGCCTACAAAAGGGTACATCATCAGCTTTTATGTTTGTTTTGAATCTGTAGGGATATTCTGTACATGTACCAACCAGACATTAATCTGAACTGTTACTGACTGAATCAGTAACTTTCAGTAGTGAAGCGCCACCTATTGGTGCCGGTGTCAGCTCTGCCTATCAAAAGATGGCAGAAGCCACAGAAACAATCATAATCTTGTTAAATCACAAGTCTCCACCCCACCTGCATCATTGCGACTGCTACTCCTTACTAGTCCACTCGCCCAAGAGTGTAAGAGTGAAAAGACAGATTGTAGATGCATTAAGGATGTTAGTTAAAACAACATCCCAATTTATTATTATTATCTGTTCGATACAGTTCACATCTTTAATCAATATTTCCTTTTAATATTTCTTTGTACAGAAAAAAACCATCAACCACCATCCAACGGAAAACCATTTCAGTCCATCCTCGACCTCAATAAACGTTGGCTTTCTCGATTCTGTGTTTAAATGTGCACCTCATCAGATATTCTGTAAGTCAATGCCAGCACAAACAAAATAGCACTTTCATGGTCCTTTGAGCCGGATTGAACATCCATGTTGGAAAATGGATCCACACGTCATTTTCACCTGAAGCTGAGAGACAGCAGAGAGGAAGGCTGCAGCAGGAGAAGATGCCTCCGAGGTACATACATGACTGCCAAACTGAACATTATGGCAAACCCAAGAGAGTGTACAGAACCTGTTTCAGAGACTTCAGAGACTTTTTAAAACAGGAAGTAGCACAGTTAAGGTTGTAGTTAAAGAATAAATTGGAGTTGAACAGCATGACCAGAGCTACTCAGAGGGAGATTCAGAGGAATAGTGTGATATGCAGTCCCAGGAAGCTCAACAAGCACAACACAATTGTAACCAGACACTACTGACTGACACAAAGGCTCAGTATGAGGAAGCCCAATCTGAACCTAACCTATCTGAATCAATATCAGCTTTACATGTTTTTCTCATGTCCACAAGCCCTTTACCATTTTGGAACGTGATCTAAAAGACTTGTTTTATTTTTCTTTACAACATATATATGGAGCTTAAACTCGGTCAAGTTCATCACCTTCGGCCTCATCGACTCACTGTTCAGTGTAATTTGCCACATATCTTAAAATTTGACTAATTCTTGTAAACTTAGCTGCTGGCCGACAAAAACGTGTGTATCAAAAGTGCCTTAAAACGTTCTGAGAAGTGCGATCATTTCCAGTTCTTGCAGCGCAGATATAACAAATAGGGAGTGTTTAAATTAAAATTATAATCAGTATTAAAGTTCACAATGTGATAGGACACATCATCCAATTTACAACTAGAGCCAAAGACCTGCACCAGCATTACAAATTTTCTGTGATTCTTCAGAAAAAACATATGGTTCAGTGGCATACATGAAAACATCAAAACAGATGGGGGAGATTAATCAGATCATGTGTAGCTGCTCTAAAGCTGCTGACTATACTATTTAGAGTTATCTGCTGCATTGACTGGAGCCCAGATAGGTAAACCGATCAAATTGAACTGACAGTCCACATTGACAGAATATTTCTGTTCTGCAGGTGTAAGTCCTTTGTAGACAACAGAATGAAAGATATTTGAACTAACCTCAGCCAGTGCAGACGATATCACCAGAGGTAAGCCACTGAAAGATCTACAATCCACACATTGATGGCACAGAGGTCCTGCGTTTCTTCACCTTCTATCCTGCCAAAGAGATAACCACAGAGTTGAGGAAACCCCTTTTTGTGACCTCACACAACCCACTAAGCCATCTGACCTACCTGATCCAAAGGAATACACACCTAGACAAACTGGATAGGTGTCACATACCAACAGGGGTGTACTAAGACTGAAATATGTTTTGCAGTTATTTTAACACATATTAGTGTTTTTGTTGTGTACAGTCATTCACATTATGCTGAAGACTTTCAAGAAACATCAGGATGACACCTGCCTCCTCAGTTTGTATAAGAAAGGCAGCTCTGCACTGAACAAGACCAAGTCAGGTAAGCCTGATTCAGGCAGAATGCTAAAATACTTAAATATAATCAAAACAACACAGTCCCATAAAATAGAGCATTGTGTGTATGTGTGTGTGTGTGTGTGTGTGTGTGCATAAAAATCAAATCCCTCATCTTCAGCTCTGTGGGCCTCTCCCTGGCTCAACTTCCCCTGTGCTGGGCCCTCGGCTTAGATTGATTGTACAGCTACATATGCTGGAGAAGAACATCAGTAATTAATATGAATAACAATAATCTATTTTCTAATTCTGTCTATGAATAATATGATTGCCTACCCAGCCCTGCAAACTGCCTCTGTACCCGTTACTGTTTTGTCTGGTTCCAGTGACCTCCCCATCCTCCTCCTGCTGCTCCTCCTTCTCTTGCAGCTTTCCCCATTCCTCCTGTTCCTCCTTTCCCTCCTCATCAACATGACTGGGGTCATTATCACCCTGTCTCTCTGCATCACCTCCACTGACCTTAACAGCTAATATACAAAGAGATTCCTCACTCATAGAACAATGTTGTCTTTGTGTGATGACACATTGTTGTTTAGAATATATATAATATAGCCAATATGCCTATACATAAATGCATATATAAATCATTTAGGCATATAATAAATGCATTACTATCATGCACCTGTCTCTGTGCTGGGTCCTGCCTCACCTGCGCCTGCCACATCACCTTTCCACCAAGAAAGAGGTCGGCTAATTTGGCACATTTAGGTGCCTCTTGTCACAACATTTTTTTGGCACCGCACACTTCTTTTTCCTCTTTCTTTCTTTTCGACACACCATCTCTGTTGCGATTGTCACTCCACCCTGGGCTCCACCCTGGGAGTTCAGCCCCGACAAACGTTTTGGGATTGAACCCGTCTCAGATGGAAAGTTAACTCCTTTGATCAGCGCCTTAGAGGGAATGTTCCCGAATGCCCCGATGGCCAATCCGCGCCATGCATAGCAAACAATGCAAACCTCAACCTGTCATTCAAATTGTCACCCCACTGGCAACAACCATCAACAACCAATGGAGAAGCTGCAATTATCAGTCAGCGCTGGACGTCAGGCGTGTGAATGGTGATGCATTCACTGACCGATGTACATGTACATATTAATGTGCCTTTGAACAGTAATGCTTTCCACCTACTAACTTACATATTGAAGTGCATTTGAACTCTGATGTAACCACTTAGCTTGAGACAAAAGGTCAGTGATTATGGTCCTTTAAACTGAACTGATTCTCTAAAATGAACAGACCAGATCATACTCAAAGTGTGTTTAGCCATTTTGCAGTTCACAACACGGGTGATAAATGATTTTAAGATTGTATAAAATGTTTCAGTACATTCTCTAGAGCTAACCTTCTCTAACTACAAAAACGGCATTGGATGTCTTATTCAATGAATTTAGATGGGTGGAGGTCCTTCTTTGCTAGACACTTTGTTATGTTTTTCGAATTTCTGGGTGCCTTCCTGCCACCTGCCACTCATTGGTGATGTAAACCTATACTACACTTTGCCTCCATACTTTGCTCATGTGCACCACTTTACAGTGAACACAGTTCATGTCCCTGATTAAGATCTTGTGATAAAAACAGTAAAAAACAGATAGAAAATACAGCAAACAAGATATGAGATATGGGAACAGTACAGTCCAACCAAAATAGTGTAAATCACAAGTACATTATTTTCCTTGACAATAGTTATGTTATTTATTCATTGTGTCATGCACATACATGTGCCCAGCCCACATAGACTTACAAGGCACCAAAAAAAACTGTTGTAGTGGTGAAACATTTGTCTTCGGTCCCAGGCTTTACAAATAAAATCTGCCACAAAAAAAGTAAATTACTTAAATTAAGTTGAGGTGGTGGCTGGGGAGAAGGGAAACAGATAAGGAATATGCTGTTAGACTATAAGAATAGTCAGTCTAATGTTGCCTGTCAGCTTGATGATTTAGAATTTAAGCTCACTGTAATGTTAATAGTGCTGGAAAAGTTCATGAGATGAGTAAAAGGGTTCGTAGGCAGTTGTGAAAGGTCATAATGAGGCAGGCAAATCATCAAAAAAAAGTGCATGCACAGAGAGAGACACAGTTGGGTGACATGCACTTTATGTATGTGTGTATATAGAGGGAGGGTTAGCAGTGCCTTGGGAAATTGATTGTACCCACACACACATCCTGATGGCTGAGATTGTTTGTTAAACGCTTCCAGAGGTTCAATTAAAATTAGATCATACTGTGTGCATGTACATATATGTGTATGTTTGTGTGTGTGTGCAGAACATGATTCATGTGGCTTCCCAGTATTACCACAGAGAGAAGTGCTAATGATTTATGATAATCACTTCCTGTCCCCACTGTAAGAACAACATAAAATATGATGATGTCAGAAAGACAAAAAGAGACAACAGAGGGAGAGAGAGAGAGTACTGAACTCAGGGTGTGTTACTGTTCCAGGTCAATCTTTATAATTACAATAGAGTGACTCCCAGTCTCTCTTACTGAGTGAGGACAATGTAATCCCTACATTTACATTGTTTATCTCACCCATCACCAAAAAGAAAACTGGTATTTATATTTTGTATCACTGATTTATGTTTAAGTTTTTACCCACACGAAAACTAAAAAACACCTATGCCTAGGTGGTTTTTAGTTACTTACTTTACTTATTCACCAAGAAAAAAGAAAAGAAGACAACATAAAATATGGACATGCAGAAACACAAAATTAACAACAACCACATAAATACAAACACTGACAGTTGCAGAACAGCTTCTAAGTGGCCCTTGAGGTAAGAGTGTCAAATGTGTATGTGTGTTTAACGCCTTGCTACAAACATTTTTGGTTTTGGTGAGAAAAGGAAAAGAAAAAAAAAGGGCTTTCAGGTGTTATTTCAGTTGTTTTGTTTAAAATCTTGACCCCAGTCACCGAGATTTTGTTGTGCTGCCTTAGAGTGATGGTGTGCAGTGGAGGGTTCACTGTACGTTTTGCATCAGAGGACACAGTGTTTTTGTCTCTGTGTGTGAAATTTCTGCTAGCATGTTCACTGTTTGCAGAAGAAAATGAATCATTCTTTTGTCCACATTCCATGAAGTGATGCTTAGGTTGTGTTGTGTGACAATGGTTTATAGATTCACTGCAATAAAGGACTGGATGTATCAACCAGCAGGATAAAAAAAACATTTGTATCCTCATTTCCTCATTGAATCCAACCAATTTTGTTTTTCCCCAAAACTACGCAGGTTTCATTATTGTGCATGATGCATACCTGTGAATCCCTGCAGGTTTCATTGATTTGCATGATGCATACAGGGATATGTACAACCTTTAACACAACAGTTGATACACAAAGATATACACTGATAATCAAATGTTACCATCATTTTACATTCTGCAAACCAGACAAACTGCTGATGGAAAACAGACTCTTATCTTAAATACAAACTAGACTCTCACACTGGCCAGGCTAACTAAACATTTTCTGTCTGTGCGTATGTGTGTGTGTGTGAGTTGAACATCTACATCCTTCACCATGGTATCTTCAAAAGCATGTAGTCCTGTTAATGGGGTGTCATTACTGTAACAAAAGGATTTACGCACACACAATAAAATAAAAGTCCACTTGGAATTAAAATGTGCCATTTAGAGGACAACGCCAGTGTTTTACTTTCTTCATGAGTGAATCTACAGCTCTCAAAACCCCATTTACCACTTTGTAGAAACTCTTATGGATTCAGATTAAATGAGGAGTTCTGTCTGCACTTGACTTTCAAAGTACGTGGACATTTATCTGTGTTAATTGCTGTTAAGAAATCGTTTTCCTACAAGCCTCCATGTTTTTGCTCAGTTGTCACATCTGGTTTTACTTACAGTAAATCAATCACCTTACATAAAAAAAAGATTTTTGTGCATGTCACAGTAGATTATACTGTGCAATTTCAAAACCTTGAATTTTCTTAGTACATGGTAGTGGTTCACGTCTGTCTCAGGCCTGTCTCATCTGTGGATCTCCTTTATGACCATGCCTGTCCACTGAAACCCAGTTTCACCTCTGTGATATAAATGTGGTAGAGATGTGACAGTTCCTAAATTTCACATGTACAGTTAATGTGTATTTATAGTTGAGGGTTTATAGTGCAACTACCACGTGTTGACTCCAAGAACTGTGAGTGGCTTCTTTGTGTTTTTTTTAAACACTTTCTCATGCCGCTACAGACAAGAGACAGTCTAGAGTAAGATAAGGAAGTTGTCTTTTGTCTTTGTATTTTCAACGCTAGATTTATGCAGCCCCTGGCACATTTGAATCCACCCATACCTTTTCATTGACGCCATTGCAACAAAGTTATTTTTACGGCAAACCTTCTGCTCTCAATAATTTTCTCTCCACAGTGAATGAAAGAACATAAACGCTGCATGTGTCTCCTTTTCAGGAATGAGATCAGATGAAATAAAAGTTACCTGGATGTAGTTATAAGTATGTGTTAGCATTGTTGGTATTCTGGATCACAATGGAAAAAAACACAATGAGGCCAATTCACATACGATACATTCCTCTAGTGTTACTGTGGTGCTATTAATTATTTTAAATTAGTTCACTTTCTCTCTTTAATTTACAATGTTTGGCTTCATCAAAAGGCTGTGACCATTGTTAGGGAGGATTCTCACCCCGCAGCTCCCCTCTTTGAGAAATTGCACTCTGTTTTAAATCTAATCTATCGGTCTGTGTGACGTGGGAGCAGAGGGCTCTGTGAGCTGGCCGGCCTCGGGAGCTCCTCTTGTGGGTTGCCACAGGCTTCCCCCGCTGTCACTTGCGGAGATCCTCAACTCCAAAAACTTTCAAGCACATTTTTGTTCCGCCATCACTTTTCATAAAACTGTCAATATTCAAAATCTACACAGCTGATTTCTCACCTCAAAACTTCTCAGAAGTGGATTTAGTGATGAAATTCCATACAGAAAATGTAAAATATAACACTTTCTGTTGCTGGCCTCTGTCTGGTGCCCGCAATGATGACGCAGTGAATAGTGAATATTCTCTCTGACCAATCAGCAGTCTGCTGTGTTTTCACGTCACATTTTAGTATCACTATGGTGTGTTTGATGTTGTCCTGTCTGTCCTGCATTTTGAGTTTAGTAAAGCTAATAAGTTTACTTACTCAGTACTTGATAGGGTGCACTACAATTTGAGAATCAATTTCTTACTAAGATAATCTCAAATCCACCTGTCATTTATTCTTTTGGCATTATAATGGTAACAGATTATTAAATTTCTAAAGGATTTGCTGAAATATTTTACATGTGATGATTTACACAATGAGCATGATGGTAAATAAATCATAGTAACACAATTCATTTCAACAAGGCATACTTAGTGCATCACTGTGCACAATGAAGACAATGGTATGTTTTGAATCTGTGGGAAAGCAGTTAATGGATGTAAAAAGTCATGTTTTGAGAAAATTTATTGCAAAATTTTAGTTTTTATTTTTCGTCAATGAAAACTGTTCATTGGGGACAATGTGTATTGAGAGGTGGTTGCTGCTGAGTTTTTAAAAAATGTTTATTCTAATTTTATGAGCACAATAAACATATTGTGTTTGTAATTTGGGTGAACTGACCATTTAAAGCCAGTATGTGTAGACTTCAGAAAATCCCACCTGGAGATATGAAAGAATGGGTTGAAAATAACACATGGACTGCACCAACTTTCACCTGGATCATGTTTTTGATTTTGATACGGCATCAAAATAATTTAAAAGCTTACATACAAATTCTAGACATAGTGACTTTAAGAAAAGTTTTATTACAATTAAAATGATCTTACATATTAAATGAGTAACACAAACATATCCATGAGACCCAGCTCATGTTGTGAATTTGGTTCAGAATCATTCTGATGTGCGAAGGTGTGTGTCATGATGACAAACTAAAACTGAACTCACAGGTGCACATGAAGAGGCGGGTGAATGCTGCTGCCCTTTTGTTTTGCTGCCCTTTTCAGACTGAAACACAGAGTTTCTAAATAAGTTGCTGCTAACAGTCATCACCAGAGGAGCTTCAAAGGGACCAAATGGCATTTAGATTATAGCACTCTGTCTGAAGCATATTTAAACCTAGCACACTCCTCATCTTCACAATTTACATTAGTCAGCAATTCAAGGTCACACAAATGTTTTTCATCCTGTTAATACTCGATGATCCTGCTCTTGGAGGTGGAGACAGACCCACAATATCATTAACTATACGTTTACATTATTTTTGGTTGTTCTCATCAGATGATTTAACTGTTACTGGCAGTTTCCAGCCTGATCTTGTGGATAAATGTGGAGACTAACAAAATTATTCAAACCATGTGAAAAAAAACTTAAGACAAAAGGTTTAATTACAAAATGCTATATGAGCCTGTCTGTGTTGCATACAGATCTGAGATTCACCAGAGGAATAAAGGGGGGAAACATAAATCATTCAGTCTTGAAAATGGAACTAAATAATAAATATTTTGAGCTGACTCATAACTTCAACACCAACTTTCGCAATATTGCAGAGTGACTGTCTCGAGAGCTAGAGTCTGGTTCATTGCTTTATTATATCGAATGAGACTTTTTTTTTTT
>NC_060153.1:3256116-3279331 GCF_021292245.1 Micropterus dolomieu | reverse complement strand
TATCACTATGGTGTGTTTGATGTTGTCCTGTCTGTCCTGCATTTTGAGTTTAGTAAAGCTAATAAGTTTACTTACTCAGTACTTGATAGGGTGCACTACAATTTGAGAATCAATTTCTTACTAAGATAATCTCAAATCCACCTGTCATTTATTCTTTTGGCATTATAATGGTAACAGATTATTAAATTTCTAAAGGATTTGCTGAAATATTTTACATGTGATGATTTACACAATGAGCATGATGGTAAATAAATCATAGTAACACAATTCATTTCAACAAGGCATACTTAGTGCATCACTGTGCACAATGAAGACAATGGTATGTTTTGAATCTGTGGGAAAGCAGTTAATGGATGTAAAAAGTCATGTTTTGAGAAAATTTATTGCAAAATTTTAGTTTTTATTTTTCGTCAATGAAAACTGTTCATTGGGGACAATGTGTATTGAGAGGTGGTTGCTGCTGAGTTTTTAAAAAATGTTTATTCTAATTTTATGAGCACAATAAACATATTGTGTTTGTAATTTGGGTGAACTGACCATTTAAAGCCAGTATGTGTAGACTTCAGAAAATCCCACCTGGAGATATGAAAGAATGGGTTGAAAATAACACATGGACTGCACCAACTTTCACCTGGATCATGTTTTTGATTTTGATACGGCATCAAAATAATTTAAAAGCTTACATACAAATTCTAGACATAGTGACTTTAAGAAAAGTTTTATTACAATTAAAATGATCTTACATATTAAATGAGTAACACAAACATATCCATGAGACCCAGCTCATGTTGTGAATTTGGTTCAGAATCATTCTGATGTGCGAAGGTGTGTGTCATGATGACAAACTAAAACTGAACTCACAGGTGCACATGAAGAGGCGGGTGAATGCTGCTGCCCTTTTGTTTTGCTGCCCTTTTCAGACTGAAACACAGAGTTTCTAAATAAGTTGCTGCTAACAGTCATCACCAGAGGAGCTTCAAAGGGACCAAATGGCATTTAGATTATAGCACTCTGTCTGAAGCATATTTAAACCTAGCACACTCCTCATCTTCACAATTTACATTAGTCAGCAATTCAAGGTCACACAAATGTTTTTCATCCTGTTAATACTCGATGATCCTGCTCTTGGAGGTGGAGACAGACCCACAATATCATTAACTATACGTTTACATTATTTTTGGTTGTTCTCATCAGATGATTTAACTGTTACTGGCAGTTTCCAGCCTGATCTTGTGGATAAATGTGGAGACTAACAAAATTATTCAAACCATGTGAAAAAAAACTTAAGACAAAAGGTTTAATTACAAAATGCTATATGAGCCTGTCTGTGTTGCATACAGATCTGAGATTCACCAGAGGAATAAAGGGGGGAAACATAAATCATTCAGTCTTGAAAATGGAACTAAATAATAAATATTTTGAGCTGACTCATAACTTCAACACCAACTTTCGCAATATTGCAGAGTGACTGTCTCGAGAGCTAGAGTCTGGTTCATTGCTTTATTATATCGAATGAGACTTTTTTTTTTTACTGTGAAAGGTGGAAATGAAAACATAAAATATATGCTATATTAGACTCACCTACTTGGTATTTTAAAAATATTTCATGATGGATCTGATTTCAGACCTGTGGTATTCATATTTATGGTTAACAAATGTTTTAGCATGTTGCATGTAAAGTTAAATTCACCTTTGTTGCCCAGACAGGCCAAAGAAAATGTGCTGCTTGGTTTCACTCACATTAAAAATGTGAGAACTGGTTATTTTGCCATCAGCCATGAACTCACTGTTTATAAATGGACAAGACACAACCTGTCAACCTGGAACACAATACGTTAGTCCACTGTGGCATGAATGACAGCAGGGCATGCATGAATTGGAACTCAGTCGATTTGATCAAAACTCCACATGACAGGAAATTATTAATTCACTGATACTGAGCTGAAAAGAAGAGGCTCAGGGATTCAGCCAGTTTTGACCTCCAAATTAATTAGGTGAAAATGTATTTTCTCTATATAATACATTCTCACATTTAGCAGGGGAAAGGTTTTGTTTCATTGTCTGTGCATCTGGTGCTGCAATCATGAGGGAGCGCTCTGAGCTCACTAGTTATATAAACAGAAAGAAGGTGTGCTAGATAGTCAGTACTGACTGCCCGATCCAATGATTCAATCCCATTTGATTAGTTAATTTATTTATTTTTTATCAAAAGCAGTTAAACACATGAAACTGGTTTCACATGTCTGAATTGGTAGCTACTCAGTAACAAGTCATAAGAAACATCTGTAACAATGATTTACCAATGTTTGCATGATTTTATATAAATAATGTTTTGCCTACAGAGTTGTTATTACAGATATCAATTTTCCTGCATTATGCATTGTTTATATATATAACCCTATCTCAAACTATATACAAAACACACAGTACACAGTTTAGGGAGGGTCTAATGAAAGTAAAATTCAAATGAAATTAAAAAGTAAAAGTTCTCCTGGCAGGTTAATCCGGCCATGCTGAAAGGAAGTAGGTATAAAGAAGAAAAAAAGCATAGGCTACTCAAGTAAATAATGCTACTGTATTTTAAAATTGTACAGAAGCACATACAGTAGGCTATGTACATTCACGTTCTTTCCATCACTGTCAAAGTACAACACAGGCCGAAGAGACACATTTATGTTTGTCTTTCTTACAATATTTAGCCTATGTTGCAATCAGTGTTGTGGGTCAGGGATGTGGCCAGATAGAAAAGGACTAAATAATCCCGACATCCCGATTATTGATCGTGAAGAAAAGCGGCAGTTTTTCCGTTTGTAGGAAAAACATGAGGCATACAGAGTGAAGTGACTCACTTTTTGATCAATAACAGGGATTAAATAGTGCCATAGGTACTGCACGGTTGAGTGCGTGGCGGTGTGTGTGTGTGTGTGTGTGTTTGTGTGGCAGCTGCAGCTCCCTCCCTGACTTTTTTCCTCTCCCATATCCAGTCCTGCAGTGGCGCATGGTGCTCGGAGCTCCCGCCGGCAGGAGACGCGCATCTGAGGAGGCTGTTAGTGTCAAAGAAAAGCTGAAGCACAAAGAGCATCTCCCCAAAACAAATCCCTCTGTGGCTTTGGGACTCAAACACGGATTATAAAGCGTGTGTAGGCCTACTGTAAGCAATTCAGGAGCAACTTTGCCGCTGTCTGTTCTTTTTTTGTTTTGTTTTTTTGGTTCAGATCTTCAGCGGCACCTGGTCACCTCTTCAACATTTTCAGGCTTTTAGCATCTAAGAGCATCCGCACACGGTCAGTCAACAGTAATAGAAATTTGGCTGGATTTGCTTTTCTCCGACGGTAAGATCATTATTTTTTACTAACAGCTATCTTCTTTTCCATGTATCCAATTAGGATTTAAATATTTTTGATAAAAATATATTTTGTAGGATGTTATTATGCTGGACATTACTAAGTTTCTATGACTTCTGCCACCTTTTCTAATGGCCATAATTTGATGTTGGTGGTGCAATTTGTTCTCTTTGTTCATAAATGGAAAAATCCATCTGCAAAATGAGAATTACACGTCCAGAGTGCCATCTTGCTATCTGTACTTAATAAATGAATAACTATTAAATCTATTCTGCTAATATGTTTTCTTTACAATGACTATATTCTTAAAATTACAGTTAATATTAAATAGTCTCCTGAGTCTCCTCTCTTTATTTGTTAATGAAAGTTTCTACGAGGTAACGTGGAGAAGCAGCGATCCAAACCACAAGGAGATGTTAAAAGCATTTCAGTGTTTTTCTATCCAGGAATGTGTTATTTGCTGTTGTTTGGTCTGCTACAGAACTGTTGATACAGCCGCAGGTAGACACCATCTCTGATATCTGTGATATTTCTTTAAACAGATGTGATTGCATCCCTGTGATGGACTAAAGGTGTGAGGAGGAAGAAAGACTGGGAGTGGGTGATGGGGGTGTCTACATAAGGTTTGCCTGCCTTGAAGGTGAGAAAGTCTATTAACAGCTGGTGGTGGAGATTATCAAGTTCAGACAGCCACTCCCTGGAGGAATGTACATATGTTACATAAAGACTGCACTGGGGCCAGTGCTGAACAGCATCATGACTCGAGCTGACTCATAGGATGTGGCATAAGATGGATGGGGGACCGTGATTTACATTGTCTACAAAGATTTGTATCCACACAGAACAGAAGGAGCTGCAGACAACAAGACTGGAACATGGAACCTGATGTGATGTTTTTGAAAAGGATTTCCTTCCTGTTTGGATTCTGACTTGTGTTGACTAGTGTTTTGCTTTTCCTCAGCTGTGTCTGTGAGTGGATTCTAATGAGGACCAAGGGAAACCAGTACAGTAAGCCTTACAGTCCAGAGATTTTCATACTTCTCTGCTGCCTGTCCTGCTGTGGTTTTGTTCCAACCGGGAAAGCAGCATGGATCTGTCCCAGGACCAGTCATCGGAATGGAGCTCAGTCCAGCCCAGCTTCTCTCCACTGCTGCAGCACGACGGCTCTCAGGAAAGACTCAACCGCACCTACAGCTTTCACAGCTCTATAATGCTGCCCTCCACTTTCAGCTCACCCACTGCCCCTCTCCATCAACCTCTGCCCTCTCTGCTGCCCTCCTCCCTCATTCCTTATTCATCTATAATCTCTTCCCCTTTATTCTCTACCACTTCGAGCTCATCCTTACAACAAACATCCACTTTTGTCTTCCAAGCCTCCTCCTTTCCTCTGTCTCTGCCCACCTTTTCTTCTAACGACTTGGCAGATCTGGAGAGCATGCTGCTCTGGACTCTCCATGAGCCCAGCACAATTGCTCTGAGCATCATGTACTGTCTGTCTTTCATTTTGGGATTTGTTGGGAATTTAATGTCCCTGCGCGTCCTCACCAACAGGCGGAGCCGGCAGTTGGCTGGCGTCAGCGCCACGCGCAGCCTCCTGGTGAACTTGGCGGTGTGTGACCTGGCCGTGGTGTGTGTGTGCATGCCCATCACCCTTGGCAGCCAGATCTACACTGCCTGGGTCTACGGTGACCTTCTGTGTCGAGCCGTGCCCTTCACGCAGGCGGTTTCAGTCTCAGCCAGTGTTTTAACGCTGACAGTGATCAGTGTGAATCGCTACTACAGTGTTCGATCACCACTGCGAGCTCGCTCCATGTTTACCAGACGTCGAATCTTGGCGACGGTGGCCGTGGTGTGGACAGTTTCATCCATTATGTGCGCTCCTATTGCAGTGATGAACCGGCGACGAGAGATCAGCTTTGGGACATTTGCCATCTTGGTCTGTCAGGAAGAGTGGCCACAGCATCGTCTTAAACAGGGGTAGGTACTCAGACGGACTACAGAATATACCAGCGTTGTCTGATCTATGGTCTATGGTCTAATCTATACAGGTTCTCTGCTCTCCAACTAATTAATAATAATAATAACTAATTTCAGTTCTTTTGTCGACTTACAAACCATAATGCCACCCAATTACCAGTAGTCATTGTGGTGTCCGGCTCTGACTCTTAAGGGCAAACTCAGCATGTAGAATCAGAGGAGGCGGTCAATGAGAGAGAGAGAGCTCTCTCTTGGATGTTCAGCCCAGTGAATCAGTGATCTCAGCCGTTTAAACTGTTAAACCTCTGACATACCAAACCAAACTTTGAACAACAACTTTGGGAACAACTTTGGGACAACCACAGACTGACAACAGTAGGGAAAAGAAAAGTTTAACTGTGATAGATGCAGCTTTTTGCCAGAAATATATGCAATTGCTGTTTTGAGGATAAAATAAGACTCTTTAATTACCTTTTGCATTGGCATAAAGACGCAAGCTGTCTCTCTGTGATGTGTTTTTGGATCACAAACAGGTGCAAAACTTACGTGAAAATCGGCATGTCTGGTTGTTTTTAGTCTTTGCAGTGTGTTCATGAGCAACATGAAGCAACATGAGGCAATGTGAGATGAAGTAAACATGTAATCAGTTGGTGTTTGCCTGTGCTTGTTCTTTAAAGTTTGGTTTGGTGTGTCAGAGGCCTTTAGATTCTCATACATTCAAACCTGTGAGGTTCTTAAATGCTGCGCTTGAGGAGCTCAGATTGTCAAGTTCAGCACTGTTGTGTATTATTTTGGTCTTCAGACTTTTGTTTCATGAGTTGTCACAAGCTTCTAAAGGATTTCTATTATATACCCTGTACTTTTATCTTTCTGGTGATATGGTATTATGTTTTCATTGTCTGTTCAATCACTTTACGACTGTGTGCTGCAAAGTGAAAGGAATCATGTTGATTATCCAGAGAAGCTCTCGAATCTAATTGTCTTTCTCGTTCTAAGCTGTTGGTTCTAATAATGTTGTCATATTATTCCTTGTTGATGAAATCAGGAGGAAATCAGAAAGTCTGAGGAAGAGCCCATTGTGTTCCTGATAACTATACTTCAGCAAGAGCATGTTGTAATAAAAATATTCTTGGCTCACCATTTGTAAAGATCTCCAGCGATGTAAAATATCACTTTTAGTGTTTCACAACATACACAAATGGATATAATATATATATATTTTAATTAAAAAACTTAGCTTAAGCATTCAGCTTACAGCAATGAATGTAAAGATCATACTGCATTCTATCAAATCAGTATCTCATTTTTAGTTATTTTTTACTCTTCTTCCACAGATACAATGTGCTGCTGTTTGTGATGCTCTACTGCCTGCCAGTGACCTTTAACCTCACCATAGGCTTCCTAACTGGCAGACGGCTTTGGGGAGGGAAGAAATGTACATTTGCTGATCTTGATCCTCGCAGCCAAGCTCTGCATGCCTCACGCCTCAAGATGCGCCAGAAGATAGCCAAGATGGTGGTGTGTCTGGTGCTGCTGTTTGCTGTGTCCTGGCTACCACTCTACTTGGCTGACCTTTGGATCGACTGTGAGCAAAGGCCACCATCTTGGCTCCTGCAGACGCGGCCATTTGCCCAGTGGCTGGGCCTGACAAACTCCAGCCTTAACCCCATCTGTTACTGTTTCATAGGGGATCTGTACCGCTCAGCAAAGGTGATACGGATGCGATACTACCAAAAAGTCGCCGCTCTCTTCAGCTCCTCCTCATTCTCTAGCTCAGCTGCAGTGGCATCTCCTGTCACAATGATTACAGACACCAGAGTGACTGTTGGCGAGCGCCACCATATTGGTGCTGCTGCTGCTGTGGCAGCGTCTGCATCCATCGTCACAATCCCCAGGCTGTTGGGCTTGGCTAGAGGCCAGGGACTGGGGCAGAAGGTCAGAGACAGTTCAGACAGCCGAGCAGGATCCGACCACAGTATCTCAGACTGGTGTCGGTCCAGTCCCAGTGTGTGTGACAGCTCCTTGTTCCCCTGCCAGCTCCACACACTTCAGCACTCCACACAAAGAGCAGACTTCCTGCTAACAAGAAGGCACTCTGTAAATGAGAATGCTGCACCATCACCTTTAAAAATTGAGTCTGTGGAAATAGACATGTTGCCTTTAAGGAGGCATTCAGGAGACAGAATATATGGTCTGTCAGCTGATAAGAGAGACATCATTACTATGGGCAGAGACACTCTCTGTTACACTGGGCAGCACAGAAGCAAAACATCACAAGCCTACTGTCTGGTAGGAGATGGGGAGGTTGAAACAACCGATATGACCAGTCTGTGAAAGCTGAGATTATCTGATACATCAGCAGGGAGGAATTCTTTCTTTTTGTCACACAGAGCTGATTGACAGTTTGCAGGTGACGGTGTGGGTTAATCCTTGCCAAAGCCATTGTTTGTTTTAAGGCTAAACTGACCTGGTCTACACTCTCCTTCTTTTTCTATGTATCATCTAAAGCACAGGGGATTCAGGACCAGTATCTGCACAGACGAGATCAGGTTTTTGAAGCCATGCAGAGGGAGCAGTGATGGAGTGAACCCTGAAGAGGAAGAGTTGGAGTGTTATGTAGCCCCAGGCTAGAGAGCCAGTTATCAGTAAGAAGGATCTATTGCAGCAGTGCCATCACATGCAAGTCATATCATAAGTGATTCAGCTGCTAGTCAGAGTTGTGTCTAACATCTGCTCAAGACAGTAACTTAGCAGGATGTAATTGTGTGATAAATATTTTAGTTTAGATTCTTCTCTTTCTTTCGTATTGCTTTGCTAATGGTTTTAATTGTATTTGTTGCTCACAGAAAAGGTCAAACCCTGTGTTACAGTGCAATGTTGGAACATAGTGTATCCCACTCAGATGCATTATGCATAGAGTTTCTGTCTTTACAGGTCAATGTCAGCATCAGTGTCTGCAGTCTGTGAAAGATAAGTGCGGTCGCAGCAGTTGTTCATGTGTGCAGTCATACAGGTGATTTATAGGGAGCATGAGATACACTGTATATGAAGCAGAAAATCAAAAACTCAGAATACAGTGAATGGTTATGTTTTGCACATAATAACCGTGTGATATTGCTATGAGGTATGAAATAGCTTTTCAGGTTCACCTCATAATAGCTAGACCAGCTTGTTTGAAATAAGCTCAAAACAAGTAAGGCTTCTTCATTCAGAAGAAATTTAAAAGGTCAGTTCACCCAAATAACAAACATGTTTCATCATCGAATGAAGTCATTTGCATTCACGTTGAGATAACCACTGGACTTTTCTAATGCCACCTGATATGAAATTTTGCTGAATGTAAGTTTGTTGCTGACAGGATTAAAAATTACATTTAAAAAATCTACTATAATGTGTGTCTTTTTAGAATCAATGTCCAAGCCTGATGATCAGACTGAATTCACACTCATTTAGCCATCATTATTTTGTGCTCATGTTTGCCGTTTTCTGTTTGGCCAATGTCATGTTTACATTCAGTGTTGCTCTTAATCATGCATTGTTTACATCCTTGTTTACTTGCTAGCAGTTTTTAGCTGGCACATATTGCTGCATTTCTAGGTGTGTTACTGCCACCTGTACATCAGTTGAATCCTGTGATACCTTTGGCAGGAATATATTGTCTCTCGCATGCTCGGGTGAGTGCACTTATGCATGCATGAGACACAAAAAAAGATGCTGACCCATTCCAACCCCCCCTAAAGGGTACCGTGTGTGTCGCTGTGAGACGCTGAGGGGCGTGACAACACGTTTGTATTTGACAACCTGGGAATGACACCGGGCTGCCCATTCATAAAAACATTGCTCCATAGTGCTGCCAGTGGTAAAAAACTCCACAGGGTGACATTTGGGTGAGCTGAACCTTAAAAAATGTTGTTTATTGATTATATCACATGGACTGTTCTGTGAATAGTTACAGAAAAAAGAAGTATGACTGTTTTAATATTTGACATCAGAGTTTTGGCCCAATCCGAGACACTGCCTGTTAAACCAGCACATGCCTTGTTGTATAAAGGACCTAAAAAAGGGTACTGAAATAGTTTTAAAGGTTAAAGAAATAAGACACAAACACATACACACATGCATGCACACAGACAACATAATGTAATCTACCCTCAGGCTGCTTTCAGTTGTGTGCAAGACAGAGGTGGTGAATAGCATGAACTGCTGTGACATCAAGCTGCTAATCACACTCTTGTCCTCGCAGCAAAAAATGAAGTGGTGCAACACTCAAGGCATCAAACTGTGCTGAAACTGTTCTATTTATGTCATTGGATAAGGTTGCTTTGTACCTTAGAAAATCTCAATGCCATTATGCTGTGACTGTCTCTTATGTCTCCTTCTCTCTTTACTTTCATCTACCTCTCTCTCTTTCTCAGTTTTGCACTGTGTTAATGGAGGGCATGTGTACAAAGTAATGTGCATTTGGTGTTTCATTAAAAAGCAAAGAGTTTGTTTGTGGTCACCTGTAACTGCGACTGAAACGTTCCAGGATTTGCACAGATTTTTAAAGACCTGCAACACAGCTGTTCTTAAAAGAACTTGTTGAAATTGTCTTTAGCTAATAGAGATATAATAAATGGTGGGAGGCCTGAAATAAGACACAAAAAAGTTTTCTGCACAGCTCTTGGATCCTTTGTCCAATATTCTCTTGTTCCTTTAGACTTGATTAAATGTTAATGGGATCTGAATTTAGTTATGAGTAGCTCTCATTCCTTTAATCATTCAAATGAGTTACAAAGAAGTTGAAGGAGGGAGAGACTCAAAGTCAGTCTCATCAAACTTGTGAAATTGGATTGCTCCACCACAAATTTGATTAGTGATTGTAGAGCAACTTGGGCATGCTAAATTTACTTGTTCATCATGTAGAACATTAACATATTTCAGAAACTGAAACCACTTTGCTGAAGGTTTGTGTTAAGTTCAGGCTTACTTTGAAGGCAATTTGGTCAAGGGTCTGCAACTACTACTATTCTATTTATATTATCATCATATTATAAATTATTAATATATTTCTACAAGTTTCAGGTACAGTTTTGAGTTTTCACAGGTCAAAGGTACCCTGGTACCCTGTGGAGTTTACTTCTAACTACTACTACTTACTTGATAATGATACAATTTTCTAAAATGATCTAACGGTGAATGCTTCTTCTATATAACAAACCTGTTTTTTTTCTCATAGGCCAACACATGTCTGAGCATTGCAGAAAGCAGCTGTGTTCACACACAAAATTGTAATTATTACAGATGGGTTACAAAGTAAAGTAAATAAAAAACTTGAATAAATGATTGGAGGACCAACAAAATGCTTCTGTACAGCTGTGCTGCATGATACAATTATTATGCTTTGGACATGCATGGAAATGCTGAGCACGTCCAGTTAAATTTGATTTTGGATCCAGATAACAGGAGGAAAAGATCTAAAAAAGTCACCTAGAAACACACAGATGGCAGGAGTTTCAGTCACAAATAAAAAAGTCAAATCATCAGCTGAGCCATCTTTCACCATAATCTTGACAAGTGGGCGAGTACAAGTTTGGCCAACAAGTCCTCCAAATTACAGTAAATGACAGATTACAATTGCATCAGAACTCCAGAATGAAAGGGTTTTCTGATTGGACATCTGTTTCGGCAGGGTGACATGATTTGTCAGTAGCTTTAAAAACTGTTACAAATCACAGCTGCAAAAAAAAAACAATTCTCACAGTGCTGTTCTTAGGTTATGTCTAATATCCAATCACTCATAAATCCCATCCCATTTAAAACCAATTGAAGTGTTTTAGATGGTGGAAGGATCACATGAAACTAGTTTTGAATTTGTGTGTGTTGCATGGCTGGGAAGGCTCCATAAGGAAAGAGAATACAAAGTAGACACATTTTTGCTGTTTATTTCATAGCGTATAGCTTTACTTGAAGTACTATCCACTACACCCCACTGCCACTGCTTCATCTCCATCATTACATTAACCATTTGGTTGAGACTGGGGAACAATTGTGGTCATGGTAAAAAGAAACCAAGATTGACTGTTGGCAGGAAACAGGACGGGAACAGTTGACTTCCATATCAAAGACATTATTTAACCCATCCAACCACCACAACCTCCACCCTTATTATTGGGCATTTACAAAAATGAGAGATGTTGCTTTCTTGGGAGGACAGTCTTTGTGTGTCATACACCAAGACTCAGGGTCCATTTGTTCCATCAGGAGGAAGGGTCGCTGCAAATCAATACGTTTATCTGACAGATAATTTATATTATTTGATTAAACATTTCTATGCTCATGAAAATGGTTTCTTCAAGGATCACAATATTTTCACCCACAGGGCATTAGGGCTATTAAATGGTTTGATGAATATAAAAATGATGTGAATCATATGTGATGGCATTCACATTCACCAGACCTCAATTATGGGAATATTTTGGAGCAACATGTTAGTGTTCTCCACCACCACCATCATCAAAACACCAAATGATGGACTATGTTTTGGAGGAGTGGTGTTCACCCCTCCAGTAGAATTTTACAGACCTAAGGAATCTATTACATGGAGCACTGAAATACATGCTTTTGTAATATCACTTAGCTCTAGATGGCACCGACACTCATTTTCTTCAACCATTTTCTTCAACATCTTGCTTAAGCACACTATGTCAGTATCAAAGTACCTGGTTCTGTTTGTGCCTCCATGTGCAAAGTCTTCCTCTTCATATTTATCATATCATCCACAAAATAATAATAATTTTACTATGAAACAAAATGCTTGTTTGATGAAATTTCAGGATGCCAGTTTCCAACTGCATGTAATGTATATAGTGTTTGTGAATTGCCATCTGGTTCTTGAAGCACTCACAGGGATGTGATGAGCGTGTACACACACACACACACACACACACACACGATTTCACTCACACACAGTTTCAGACATCCCCAGGACTCATGATGAGGCACTTCAACTCATCATTGCTTTCATTTCTTTGGACATCCAGTATTTTTTGATTCTCTTAGATATTTTTCCTCATCATATTTGTACTCTCTCTCCCTTATTCTTCTCTCACCACCTGTCTGTTCTTTCCGTTTTTGTCATCTCCTTGCATCATTGCTATACCAGTGTCAGAAACTTGTGCTAACAATAGGCTGTTATTTTTTCTCTCCCTCTTCTTTCATTACCATCTTCATAGTTCCTGTTTTTTTTTGCAACAAGATAAGGGCCATTTAACACTAGAGAGCATAGCCATAGGGGAGCAATGCACACTAAAGGCGCAGACACAGTGAACACAAAAAGCTGTGAAATATTACACAAAATGATGAGGTCTCTGTTGCAAAGCCAAAATCACCCCTTTTTTTATTGACAAGGTTGATTACAGAAACAGTTTTTTTGTACAGAAACTATGTTCTGCAGTTGGTATAATGGCAATGAGGGACTGGGGATGGAATCCCACTGCAACACATCCACCAATGTGTCCCTGAGCAAGACACTTAACGCGGGGGGCTGGAGCCAATCCCAGCTTACATCGGGTGAAAGGTGGGGTACACCCTGGACAGGTCGCCAGAAACTTTCACTATGTAATTCATTCAAAAGCAATTTGGTATGCCAAAGCATGCAAACAATGTGCAAAATGTTGCTGTGATATTGATTTACCCCACTGGATAAAACAAAATGAAAACAGCAGTGCTGATACTGAGTGAAATAGCCAAGGCACCAGATTAAAAGAGCATTTCACTAGCGAGGTCCACAATCAACAGATACGATTGAATGATTTATTTATAAACAAACAGAAAATGTATGATGCTTGCAGTAGCTGAATAGACATTCGAAAGCGTTGTGGGGAAGCTACGATAGGGAAATCTGCCATAGCACCGGGCACGACGGACGCCCAAAAGGCTTCCAGTTATTTGAGAGAACACTGGGTCTTCTAAGATCTTGAGCTCTGAAATGTAGTGATGGTACGCTTGGTAAGACAAGCAGCGCGTGATCTGTATTGGATGCTCGGGAATGACGCAGCAGTAGGCTGAATGGTAGCTCAGATCCTGGAGGAGTGACCAAAGTAATGGGTGGGAGAAATGCCTGCGAAAGAGTACTTTGGCAGAACTGCTGGTAGAACCGGAATCGAGTAGCTACTAGACCGGTCTCGGACGATCTGACATGGTTGTGCGCCGGGATTCCCCAAGTAGTTATCTCGCTAAATCGCTTCAAGCAAACGGTCGCCATCTTGCTAAGTCACTTCAAGGGGTTCAAGGGTTCAGAGATAACTGGACTTCGAAGAAAAAGATGAACATAAGCTGGCCTGATTGACTAGACTTTGGATTGCTTTGGTAGAAAGCAGTGTTGTTTTAGGAATGACTGAATTGCGGGCATGACGCTGAAGGTCAAGCAAAGAGGAAATGCAGTGAAATGAAACCGAAGAGCGTGAGTGTGGACGTAACGTCTAAGGCTCAAGTCAAACGAGGGATGCTGCAACTAGCGCAGATGGTGTGGATGCAGATAGACAGTGAGTCTGCTGTAAGAGGAAGGCTGCAGGGGTCTTGAAAGGTCTCTTGACGTTGAAGACCTCTAACAAGTTGGGTTATCTGAGAATGCCTTTGGAAGTTTGGAAAATATATACTTTATTTATACTTTATTAATCCCCGAGGGGAAACTCAATGTTTTCACACTTTTATTATTATGTAGTATTTTACACACAGGTCCGAAAGACACACACATGCACAAACAGGATCCATAGCAACACACGGAGAGATGTCAGAGTGAGGGGGCTGCCACTCAGTGCGGCGCCCCGAGCAGTTGGGGGTTCAGGGACCATTCTGCTGCGATTAGTCTTTCTTGTAGAACCCCCAAAAACTTGCAGAATATGTGGCGGCGGTGTGTGATTGGTATCTTGGGGTATCACAATTGTTCATGATAGAAAGAGTTGAACCCAATCCCGTTGGCGAAGACTGAGCTAAAGGCGAGGAGGAATTTGGGATCCAATTCTGATTGTATAAACTTTCAACCCAAATTACAGTGTGAAACGGATTGTGTCGAGAGTGAATCTTAGAATCTACGGTCATGGGAAAACCTGCTGTTTCTCTGCAGAGCTTGGAACCCGGAGGTTGGAGAAAGCCGGAGAGCTTGGCACGGTGGCAATGGGGCCGGAAAGCAGGATGAGACCGGGTACCACTTGGGGGACATGTTAGGGTTGCGTGGTCAA
Organism: Micropterus dolomieu; assembly: GCF_021292245.1. Taxonomy (NCBI): domain Eukaryota; kingdom Metazoa; phylum Chordata; class Actinopteri; order Centrarchiformes; family Centrarchidae; genus Micropterus; species Micropterus dolomieu. Next base: position 3,264,789 of record NC_060153.1, on the reverse strand, counting down.
GTGGGCCCTGATTACACCACTGAAGTGCAGTGTGGATGTGGATTTTTGGTAAAACCGTGCCTCTGACTTGGGGACCCGATCTAGAATAATGGCCATGTAATCGTCTTAGTGTATGGAGAAAGTGTACGCAAACTTTTCAGGAGTGAGTTCTCTCAACCGAGTGGATGTTCTCCCTTTCTGGTAGAGGTGCCCTTCGAGGGATCTTTTAGTGGGCGGTTAATGAGGAAAGGGCATGGTAAGAAGAAGATCTCATGTAGTCTACGATGTGTTTGAGTAGACTAGTGAGCTGAAGAATGGGAGATGAACGAGTTAGGATGATGAGTAAGAGGATTAGCTGATGGCGGCGTTATGGGTTAAGAGGAAAGACCGAAATTAGAAAAGGAAATGACTTGGTGCTGCTAGGGCTGTGGAAAGCTGGGTGCCAGTGCTAGAGCAACCTGCAGAGATTGATGGCTGCAAGGGGTTTTGGCATCCCGGTGCCTAATGACCCGACTAAAGCTAACCCGAAACGGTTTCCAACAACAAATTGGATGGTTCTATGTAACGAACTGACTGACGCAGTCAGGTTAGTGATGACTGGGAGTGAGCGGCATCCAAAGCCCCTAAATTTTGAAACGAAAGCTGTTTAAATTGCCGTTTGTTTGGAATGACTTGCTTTGAAACAACTGTTTGCTTGAAACGACTGTTCAGTCGAAATGACTATCCCTTGAGATAGCATTAGCTCGGAATGGCATGGTTTAAATTTAATGGAAACGACAGTTAGCTGGATGTTAGCTTGAAACGATTGTTCACTCGAAACGCTTTTCGCTCAAAACTACTGTTAGCTGGAGGTTAGCTCAAAACTACTGTTAGCTCGATGATAGCGCAAAACGAATGTTAGCTCGATGATAGCGCAAAACGAATGTTAGCTCGAAACTAGTTTTTCTCGAAAGACTTAGCTAGCAAACGACTGTTAGCTTGAATGACTTAAGTAGAAACAAATGTTCACTTGAAAACGAGATGACGACCGTTTGCTTGAAGCGACTTAGTGTGATAACTACTTAGCTACATAACAACTGTTTGCTTGAAACGACGTGGTTGGATAACAACTTAGCTAGGTAATGACTCTGGAAACAACTTAGCTTAAAAACAACTGTTTGTTCAAAACTGACGTAGCTAGAAACGGCTGTTAGCTCAGAGATAGCAAAGTTAGCTCGAAACGACTGTTAGCTCAAAGTTAACAAAGTTAGCTCGAAACGACTGCTAGCTCAAAGTTAACAAAGTTAGCTCGAAACGACTGCTAGCTCAAAGTTAACAAAGTTAGCTCGAAACGGCTGCTAGCTCAAAGTTAGCGACAATGACTTATCGGATGGTTCTATGTAATGGACCATCTTGTGCGATCAGGTTAGAAGTTGATGAGAGCAGACGGTGGGCATCCCGGTACCTAATGCCCCTACTGAAATCGGCTGCTGATGTTGCTCAAGGTGTTCGACTTGGGGCGCTACGTCCTGTTTTGCTTTGGTACTGACTTTTCTGCTATCTTGAGATGGAGGTAATATGTGAACTGTCCCTTTAACAGTGGCACTGACATCACGGCGTGCGTAATGCGCCATCCGGAAAGGGGCTGGTGTTGACGGAATTGAAAGCATGGCACGCTGACATGATAGATTGAAAAGTTTCCTGTATTGGCTGTGTTAACCGTTTTCTGAAGTGCGGCGATAGTTTGTGTCTAGGATTGTTCGTGAAGACTGTTTAACCCGGGACCTTGCTGGCGTGGGGTAACGCTGTGATCAGCTGTTTGATGACAGGCGGAGGATTCTTTGGGTGCAATGTTTCTGATTGTTGAGGACAGTGGACCGTGGAAGGCGGATGGCATTAAGGCTGGACTCACCCGCTCCCTGGCTGACTTTAGGATTGTAGAAAGCAGGGCCTCAAGCATGAAGACGGAGGAAATAATTCGGCTTCTGGTGCTGGGTCTGCTGACGTGAACGTAGAAGATGTCGTTAATCCGTCTGAATAATTAATCTTCCGATGGGGATAGCGATGTACTGACACTTCTCAAAGAGGTAAGTGGATGGACGTAGCTTGTGATAATTTGCGTTATAGGATGTTAGCTTAGTGTGCTCGTCATGATGTTGCTAGGTCTCAGTTCGTGTGTGGAATGCGAGAGCGAAGAAGAGGAAGTGCGTTGTGTGGGTATTTATGGAAAGTGACGTCATTGATGTGTGGTCGCGCTCCTGAAACTCTACTGGTAGCCCCACTTAATCCAAGAGGCTCACCGGGCTGATAAACCTGGCAGGACTGTGAAGAAGTTTCAGGAGGTATCTACATCCATGCAATGACTGGTAAGATGTTTTAATACTTTTTCAAAACAAAAAAAAGATTCCTGTTCTGTCTTTCCTCAATCACATCATCTCCAAAAAAGACAGATTTAATCAGCCACGGCTGAGACACTAGAGATCTGACCAGACAAGCAGGAGGTCACTGTTCTCCAAATGTAATTTAGCCAAATAAACAGATGCCATTAACCTGCTAAATTTTAGGATATTAAACTAAGTCTGGTACAATTTAATCTTGAAATTGTTATGTAACAATTTTATTTTTGCCTGATGTTGAATTTGAGACACTTGTGAAATCCCTTTTGTGTGCAGAGTAAGGAAAGCCAAAAAGTGTGAAATGTGTTTAACATATTGATATCACTTTTTCATTACTGAGAAATGGGCTGTAATTACACAGGGCTATTATCACTATAATTATAAACAATTAAAATATGGAAAGCATTCTGTCAGCTTTGGCAGGATGTCAGCTGTGCAGCCAGCTCTTCAAATGCTTGGCTCTGTTGCAGTTTGTGATAATGACTTCAGTCAGTTGGCAGCTTTGCATGTAATCTATCAGACTTAAAAATTGGAATTGTTGTAGTTTAAGCAATAGTAAACTGAGGATCTTGAAATTATAGAAGTATACATGTTAGCTGTGTTGGTGACCCGTCAGCATCAACTGTACTTCCTAGCTGCTCCTTTCATTTTTTTATCTTTATTTTCTAAGTCAAACAGATAATCAACAGTCACATACTCTTAGGTGCTGTCATGTTATCATTGACAAGTTAATCAAATAGCTAATTAGTCTGTTGCTTATTAAAGCTGTAGCGGTAGCACTTTATAATAACTACACAATATAAAGCATTAGTTAAGTATTAGTAAATACGGAATTCATCACTTATAAAGCATTGTTCATACATTAATACACGTTAGAAAGTCATTCATAAACACAGTTATAAATGTTTTATTTTTTATTATCTACACACTATGAAGTAGTTAAGTATTAGTACATTTTTAATTCATCATTTATAAACCATTGTTCTTATGTTAATACACATTAGTAAGTCATTTATAAACATAGTTATACATGTTGTATTCTTTAACGATAAGCTCATCTATAATGTGTTTAATAATTGTATTTTCATATTTTATACATGATCGGTTTACTATTTATAAGTATTATTTTAATGACAAACCATTTATGTATGAGTTCTTAATGGTTCATAAGATCATTTGGAAAGTTTTTTAAAAAATTATGACGTAGGTTAACTGCCTGTTTTTTGATACTTTCCCGAGAAAGAATATAAACAATCCCAGCATAACGCCTAAATCTACCAGTGGCAAAGCCCAAAGGATTCTACTAAGACTACCCGAAAGATGCCCCAGCTAACTTTACTGGGTAAAAGCCTCACCGTTACAGGCCTGGTACCGTTTCTCTGAGACAGATCATCTATCACTACCAGCTCATCAATGATGTGCTTAATGATTGTATTTGGTAAAAAGTGTTATTCCAATGAAAAACCATATAAATGCGCCTATGGTTCATATGATCATGTAGAACATTTAAGGAAATTATTTAATTATTAATTAAGTATTTTCTCTGTAAAGTAAGGACTATCTTGTCGATACAAAACATTACAAATGAGATTGAAAAAAGTCTCAGTTTTATTACAGCCTGGATTAACACCTTAACACCCCTTTAGTTTCTTTTTTGAACGTCTCGGCGGTCAAGTTAGCAACAATAAACATGTAACTTCCGGTCACGGTAGCAACAATAAATACGCAACGTCCGGTTATGCTTTCAAAATAAAACTAGTGAATAACGTTTTGAAACAGAACGTTACTTGCGTTCCATACGCAACCCAAGAAAAAAACTCAATATTGACTTTCTGTTTAACACAGGGAAAAAGTATGGTTTCTGGTCAAGCCGCCCTTCTCAACCATGTCTCCTCCTTACCATAGAATGTAGCCCACATAAAAAATACGGGCCTTAAAGCAGCGCTATTTTGACCCTTGGCGCATCCAGTAATCTCTGCCGTGTGCGCTCACTTTAGCGCCAGACCGCAGTTGGAAAAACAAGATCACACCTAAAGTCTATGTATCACACGGGCCCAGAAGCGGGTCTTAAAAGCTGCGTTTCGACCAAAGGAACTATACCCCAGAACTAGGAACCTTTGGAGGAACTCACTGCGTTCCCACCAGAGGGACCAGGGTTTAAATGTAGTTCTGGGGTCTTCATTTTACCCCCTAAATAGACCCTGCTCGGGGGTTAGTACTTTCCGAAAGTCCCGGACTTTGAGGGAGCGGGGCTTGCCTTGCAGTGAATTTCTGAATGGGTGAGTAGAGGCTACTGGCTTGAACTGGAGAATGTCGGCTGTTTGTCTGCTACTGCTCCTCTCTTTTCCACCATTGTTTGCAAACCAATAAATTACAATAACACACATGTCTCGCCGCTGCCGGCCTGAGATCATCGTCGGCATTAAATGTAAATAGCAGCCAGCCTGGGTGGGTTGCAGCTGGTTAATTTGCCTAATCTTCGCAGGTCTTTAGACCACAGTGGAAATGCACACAACAGTGGGCTGAAGGAACCTTTTAGTTCCTTGAAAAGAGATCTGGGGATTTAAAAGTCCCGGGTACTTTTGGTCGAAAAGCGCCTATAGACACCATCACTCGGGATTTTTGAATGCCGTCATTTGCCGAAGGAGTTTTTTCCCCCTGGAAACTCCGTAAAGTTTGTAACCTTTAGGAGAGAGCTAAAAGTGCAGCATGATTCTAGCTTAAATGGGTGGGTTAAAACCATATTACTGTAAGTTAAAAGCAGTCAGTGGATGTTGTAAACACAATGTCGTGAACAGTATTTGGTTGTGTCGTGGTTTCAAACTAATCTCTGGAGGTACTTTTGGATGTGTAAGCACATGTAGTACTTTCAGAAATATTTTTATTTACAGTATTTATGATAATACATGTTAAAGATAATTTCCTTAAAATGTGTAAACTCTGTTCAGTATTTTTTGGTTGTGACTTAATGCAATGTAATGTTAAGAGATGGAGAAATTGTATTAATTCATAGTAGTGATGTTGTGCTTAAATGCTACCTGGTAAAGTTATTAATCTTTGGTAACATTATAACAATGTAAAACATAAGAAGAGTCCCTAGACAACCGGGCTGATGATATTGAGTTTGGGATGAGATCTTATTTGAAGAACATTGACTGTGATGATTTATCTGATTTATTCTTCACTATATGTGCACTGGTTTTTGAGACCCTGGATTGCAGCTTAGAGGTCAGCTCTGCTGCTGGATGCAGATGGCGAGTCCCAGAGAAGATGCACCTTGTATGATGAGATCGGACCGTGGTGTGGCCAGCTGCTTTGGATCCCATTCAACAGGACTGACACATCAGATTACTGGACACTGGCAGGTAAGAAAGATCCACCACACGTTCATTATCCTGCCCAGGTAGAGATACAAATAACTGAAAGACACTGGACACTTTTTAAAATTGTATTTGTTATGAAAGAGCTCTTCTTATTCTGGGGATTGTTTCAAACATGGTTGGTGCACTATGAGAGTGTTAAAGGCTCTGTAATAACCTACCCACTGTTCTTTAATCACACACATTATTTCTTACCCCAACACTACTCCTCAGAACCTAGGTTGGTAAGTTAGCTAAAGTGCTACACTAGTGTTAAATATTCTAGACCTGTCTTTAGCATAAAAAAACTGTGCCACAGGGCTTTCCCCAGTACGTTGAACTATGATGCTAAGGGGCTCCCAAGTTTGTTATAAAGTGACAACAAGGGGTCTTGACCATTGGTGTCACGATCGTGGTGTGGAGGCAGGTTGGAGGACCCAAACGCAGGACACAGAGCGGAGCAGGTATAGTTCAACTAAGGGTTTTAATATAACCAAAAGCGAGCACACTTACAGGTGAGTGGCTGAATAACAGAAATCCAAAATCCAAAATTACAGGGAGACGAGACAAGACAAGCAAGGCTGGTTACAGGCAGGCAGAGAGTACACACACAACAGACTGAGGGGTAACATGAACAATGACCGGACAAGGACAAGACAGAAACACCAGGTATATATACACAGGGACTAACGAGCAGGGCGGGAGCAACACAGGTGACAGACATGAGACTAACGAGGCAGAGAGAGAGAGCAGAGGAAAACAGAGAGACTTGACATGACAAGCAGACTATATAGCAGATACTGGACACTAGACAGGACAGAACCCAAAACTCAACATACTAAGGCAGATACTAAACTCAAAAGTGCAACACAAAGGATGGCCAACCGGCAGAGCGTGACAGTACCCCCCCACCGACGAGCGTCTCCAGACGGTCAACAAAACAGCACAAAATCAAAACAAGGCCCAAGCCGGCCCAGGGTCGGCGGAGGGAAGACAGGAGGAGGGCCAGACCAGGAACTCTCAGGTGGGTGGCCAGAGGGCAAGGCAAGGGGGCAACAGAGTTCGGGAGGTCGCACAAGCAGGCCAAGGGGACAAAACAGTCCGGGGGAACCACCCAACAGGCAGATTATGCCCAGGAAACAGGGCAGGTAAGGCGCTTGGCCGAACATGCAGGGCAGGGCAGAGGGGCAGAACAGTTCAGGAGGTCGTCCCGGAGGACGACCACACCAGCCAGGCAGGGCAGGGGGTAAGCAGTGTTCAGGAGGTCGTCCCGGAGGGCGACCCAGGAGGCCGTGCAGACCAAAGGGATCACGGAGTTCAGGAGGTCGTCCTGGGGGATGACCCGACAGGCCGAGCAAATCAGGGGGAAAACACAGTTCAGGAGGCCGTCCCGGGTGGCCAGAGGTGAACAAAAGTTCAGGAGGCAGACCCGGAGGTCGACCGAGTAGACCAGGAGGGCAAAACAGTTCAGGTGGGAGTCCCGTGGGACGACCCATGAGGCCTGGCAGAACAGGGGGGTCACAGAATTCAGGAGATCGGGCAGGAGGCCAGCGCTGAGGGCGGAACCTCTCCGGAGGTTGGTCAGGAGGCCGACGTAGGAGGCCTTAGGCCTCAAGTGGCAGAGCTGGGCTGAGGACCACGGGCGAGGCGGCTGGGCTGAGGACCACTGGCGAGGCGGTTGGGCTGATTACCATGGACCGGACACGAGGAGCTGGAGTCAGCCTGACCACCGACTGGACAGCTGGGCTGGGGACCATGGACCGGACACGAGGAGCTGGAGTCGGCCTGACCACCGACTGGACAGCTGGGCTGGGGACCATGGACCGGACACGAGGAGCTGGAGTCGGTCTGACCACCGACTGGACAGCAGGGCTCGGGACCATGGACCGGACACGAGGAGCTGGAGTCGGTCTGACCACCGACTGGACAGCAGGGCTGGGGACCATGGACCGGACACGAGGAGCTGGAGCCAGTCGGACCACCGACGAGGGAACACGAGTCGATCGGACCACCGGCGAAGCAGGTGCCGGTCGGGCCACCGACGGAGCACGAGGAAGAGGAATCGGCTGGGCCACCAACGAAGCTGGTGTTGGTCGGACCACCGACGAGGGAACAGGAGTCGGCTGGGCCACCAACAGAGCTGGTGTTGGTCGGACCACCTACGAGGGAACAGGAGTCGGCTGGGCCACCAACGGAGCTGGTGTTGGTCGGACCACCGACGAGGGAACAGGAGTCGATCGGACCACCGGCGAAGCAGGTGCCGGTCGGACCACCGACGGAGCATGAGGAACAGGAGTCGGCTTGGCCATCAACGAAGCTGGTGTTGGTCGGACCACCGACGAGGGAACAGGAGTCGACTGGGCCACCGGCGAAGCAGGTGCCGGTCGGACCACCGACGAGGGACTAGGAGTCGATCGGACCACCGGCGGACCACCGACGGAGCACTAGGAACAGGAATCGGCTGGGCCACCAACGGAGCTGGTGTTGGTCGGACCACCGACGAGGGAACAGGAGTCGGCTGGGCCACTGGCGAAGCAGGTGCCGGTCGGACCACCGACGAGGGAACAGGAGTCGGCTGGGCCACTGGCGAAGCAGGTGCCGGTCGGACCACCGATGAGGGAACAGGAGTCGGCTGGGCCACCAACGGAGCTGGTGTTGGTCGGACCACCGACGAGGGACCAGGAGTCGATCGGACCACCGGCAGAGCCGGTGCTGGACGGTCCACCGACGGAGCACTAGGAACAGGAATCGGCTGGGCCACCAACGGAGCTGGTGTTGGTCGGACCACCGACGAGGGAACAGGAGTCGATCGGACCACTGGCGGAGCTGGTGCCGGTCGGTCCACCGACGGGGAAAGGGGAGCGGGCAGAACAGAAGGATGCTTCCCAACCTGCAACTAGCTGGCCGAGAACAAGTCCTTTGAGGGCTAGCAGGCCGGGGAGATGATGGCCGGATGCTAG
>NC_060153.1:3254197-3256096 GCF_021292245.1 Micropterus dolomieu | reverse complement strand
GCTGGTGTTGGTCGGACCACCGACGAGGGAACAGGAGTCGATCGGACCACTGGCGGAGCTGGTGCCGGTCGGTCCACCGACGGGGAAAGGGGAGCGGGAACCGGTCTGGCCACCGACGGAGCTGGTGTTGGTCGGACCACCGACGAGGGAACAGGAGTCGGCTGGGCCACTGGCGAAGCAGGTGCCGGTCGGACCACCGACGACGGAACAGGAGTCGGCTGGGCCACTGGCGAAGCAGGTGCCGGTCGGACCACCGACGAGGGAACAGGAGTCGGCTGGGCCACCAACGGAGCTGGTGTTGGTCGGACCACCGACGAGGGACCAGGAGTCGATCGGACCACCGGCAGAGCCGGTGCTGGACGGTCCACCGACGGAGCACTAGGAACAGGAATCGGCTGGGCCACCAACGGAGCTGGTGTTGGTCGGACCACCGACGAGGGAACAGGAGTCGATCGGACCACTGGCGGAGCTGGTGCCGGTCGGTCCACCGACGGGGAAAGGGGAGCGGGAACCGGTCTGGCCACCGACGGAGCTGGTGTTGGTCGGACCACCGACGAGGGAACAGGAGTCGGCTGGGCCACTGGCGAAGCAGGTGCCGGTCGGACCACCGACGACGGAACAGGAGTCGGCTGGGCCACTGGCGAAGCAGGTGCCGGTCGGACCACCGACGAGGGAACAGGAGTCGGCTGGGCCACCAACGGAGCTGGTGTTGGTCGGACCACCGACGAGGGACCAGGAGTCGATCGGACCACCGGCAGAGCCGGTGCTGGACGGTCCACCGACGGAGCACTAGGAACAGGAATCGGCTGGGCCACCAACGGAGCTGGTGTTGGTCGGACCACCGACGAGGGAACAGGAGTCGATCGGACCACTGGCGGAGCTGGTGCCGGTCGGTCCACCGACGGGGAAAGGGGAGCGGGAACCGGTCTGGCCACCGACGGAGACCTTGGAACTGGTGTCAGTCGGACCTTCGATGAGGGACCAGTAACAGGTGTCGGTAGGACCACCAAGTGAGACCTGGGAGCAGGAGTAGGCCAGGGATCAGGCAGGCGGCTAGCAACGCTAGTGGGCCAGGGATCAGGCTGGTCTGATGTGGAGCTAGCAGCGCTAGCGGGCCGGGAATCAGGCAGGCGGCTAGCCGTTCTAGAAAGCCGGGGGACAGGTTGGTTGCCGACGGGTCGCTGATGGTGACCTGGTCGCCTCCGATGACCACCACGGGAACCCGAAAAGATGGCCAGGCGACTTCCCTCGAAGGAGGACTCTGGGGGAAGCCTAGCCTCCAGGCTATCAGGCCATAGGCTAGCTGCCCGTGCTGCCTCTGACTCCCTGGCCTTCATGGTCAGGTAGGCCAGGAGAGTCATAGTCCCTGAGTCCTGAGTCCTAGGTAGGGTAGGCAGGCGGACGGACAGGCTAGGCGGAGGGCTAGCGGCGCCAGCCGAACAGATAACAGGCAGGACAGGCGGAGGGCTAGCGGCACTAGCCGGGCAGAACAGAAGGATGCTTCCCAACCTGCAACTAGCTGGCCGAGAACAAGTCCTTTGAGGGCTAGCAGGCCGGGGAGATGATGGCCGGATGCTAGCTGGCAGCCTGTTAGCTTGCTCATGGCTAACAGGCTGAGGAACTGGTGTTGACTTGGCTGGGGAACACATGAACAATGACCGGACAAGGACAAGACAGAAACACCAGATATATATACACAGGGACTAACGAGCAGGGCGGGAGCAACACAGGTGACAGACATGAGACTAACGAGGCAGAGAGAGAGAGCAGAGGAAAACAGAGAGACTTGACATGACAAGCAGACTATATAGCAGATACTGGACACTAGACAGGACAGAACCCAAAACTCAACATACTAAGGCAGATACTAAACTCAAAAGTGCAACACAAAGGATGGCC
>NC_060153.1:3243682-3254177 GCF_021292245.1 Micropterus dolomieu | reverse complement strand
GCTGGTGTTGGTCGGACCACCGACGAGGGAACAGGAGTCGATCGGACCACTGGCGGAGCTGGTGCCGGTCGGTCCACCGACGGGGAAAGGGGAGCGGGCAGAACAGAAGGATGCTTCCCAACCTGCAACTAGCTGGCCGAGAACAAGTCCTTTGAGGGCTAGCAGGCCGGGGAGATGATGGCCGGATGCTAGCTGGCAGCCTGTTAGCTTGCTCATGGCTAACAGGCTGAGGAACTGGTGTTGACTTGGCTGGGGAACACATGAACAATGACCGGACAAGGACAAGACAGAAACACCAGGTATATATACACAGGGACTAACGAGCAGGGCGGGAGCAACACAGGTGACAGACATGAGACTAACGAGGCAGAGAGAGAGAGCAGAGGAAAACAGAGAGACTTGACATGACAAGCAGACTATATAGCAGATACTGGACACTAGACAGGACAGAACCCAAAACTCAACATACTAAGGCAGATACTAAACTCAAAAGTGCAACACAAAGGATGGCCAACCGGCAGAGCGTGACAATTGGTCCATATGTGTTGTGTTGTGTTGCAGATGGTTAATTTTATATCAACAGTTGTACAGTTTATGCAGCAATAGTCTCTCGTGTTGTTGTGTTTTTTTTGTGAATGAATGGGTGAAAGGCATTTTGTAATAAATAATATGTTCTGTATCCCTTTGTGTTGTGTCCATTTCCTTTTTCTGTTCAGAAGATAACTGATTCTTGTGTGTTACAATATCATTTGTAAATGCTTTGAAAGGCATAGATAGTCTTCACTTTAGATGAGCTCACACAAAGTACTTATTAACAACTGGTAAATGCTTTGTAACTACCAGAATTAATCATGAATTACAGTATTAAGTGTCTGAAAATAATACTTCATTTATAAATAGTGAACCGATCATATATGAAGTAAGAAAATACAATTATTAAACATATTATAGATGAGCTTATTAATAAAGATTACAACATGTATAACTATGTTTATAAATGACTTACTAATGTGTATTAACGTAAGAACAATGGTTTATAAATGATGAATTAAAAATGTACTAATACTTAACAACTGCTGTATAGTGTGTAGATAACAAAGAATAAAACATTTATAACTGTGTTTATGAATGACTTACTAATGAGTATTAATGTATGAATAATGCTTTATAAATGATGAATTCCTTATTTACTAATGTTTAACTAATGCTTTATAGTGTGTAGTCATTATAAAGTGCTACCAAGCTGGTAACTGGCTGTAGTAAGAAAAAGCTGAGCCAAAACACCCTTGTTAGTTCCCCATACTGTCTGTAAACTAACATAATTTGCCAAATTTAAAAAGTATTGGAGCTACAGAGCTAGAATTAAAGTGAATACCCTTGACAGACAGTTCTGAACTGTTATGGAGTCAGTGATTGGCACCACAAGGTCAGCAGTAGTCGATACTAATCCAGTGACAAATCAGCAAAGTAAATCCCTCTTTTGCATAACTTACTGATATGACTGGGGCAACTATGGCTCAGGAGGTAGAGCGAGTCATCCAATGATCACAGGGTTGGCGGTTTGATCTCTAGGTCCTCCTGTCCACATGCCCTTGGGAAAGATGGAATGGGAACAGCTTGAATGTTAGCCAACAGTGTGTGAATGAAAGGCAGAATTGGGGTAGGATGCATCTAACCAAACAGGTCTACAGCCATACTAGTGGCTCTGTGAGGCTGTACTTAGGCACAGCAGTGAGCTAAATGCAAATGTCATCATGCTATAATGCTCACAATCATAATGCCTATGTGCTTATGTTTATTAACCATGTTTTCAGCTTATTTTAGCATGCTAGCATTTGCTAATTAGCACTAAATAGAAAGTACAGCTGAGGATGATGGGGATATCATTAGGTTTGCAGGTACTTAGTGATATTGTAAAATTTCATGGCAAGCATTCCAGTAGTTATATTTCACTAAAACCCAAACGTCTACCTCATGGTGGCGTTAGAGGAAAAGTCAGGGGATCACAAAAAACATTAGGATTCATCTTCTGGGCACCATGAATTTATGCATCAGATGTCATGGCAATCAGGTGTCATGGACAGATAAACCAGCAGGCCGACATTGCCAATCCCTAAAGCCAGCTTGTCGCAAGGTTAAAATACCACCAGACCTCTTTGAGCTTACTGTATCAGATCGCTCCTTTTGACAGTAACCCCACCTGGTGTTTCTAGTTAAGAAGTTTTACTTTAAATCCCTGAGGAAACAGGATAACAGGAAATCCATTAGACAGGAATTACCAGGTGTCCTGGATTGATGTCATCTAAACATTTTATCGGTTAGTCTGGCTTTAGAGCTGAAAGGCTGTATATACTTTAATAAACTTACATAAGCACATAGACTCAACTACTATTTGTATCACCAAAAGTCTCATTCTCTTCTTCCACCTGATGACATAAAATAGGATGTCTGTCATCTCGTACTCCTTACAGCAACTCAGTGGAACATATTTTACTAACCACAGTTAACCACTGCTACAATGACAATTATTAGTTTAATGCCTCGAAAGCTATATGTTCTTGTATCGCGCAGAAGTCACAAAGAGGTGTGGTTAGGTTTACACTACCAAAACATTTTGGTTGGGGTAAAATTATGGTTCTGGTTAAATATTGAAAAAATAAACACATCTTCTCACATTTCACTATTGACTTTTTCAACATTTAACCAAGATGACGATCTTTCCCTAAAATTTCAAAACAAGTGAAAGATGTTCTTAGTGAGGGTCACTGATCACTTATTCATTCACTCATGAATACTTTTCTTTTTATGCTGTTTAATAATAAACTGTAATCCCAGGGGCATTAGATTTCTTCCCAAATGTATTTGCTGTTGCAAATTACTAGTAAATTGATTTTATGGCTACAGGGTTGCTCTGCAAATATTCACTCTTTTGTCTTTGTTTTTCACTGAAAGATCAATGTTCACCTGCTAAATCACATTGTTTGCCAATAAAAACAGTGTTCCATCACCCTATTAACTGCAGCATCGCTCTGTTCAGTGTTTCCTGATTATCTATGTCAGACCTATGAAATTACATTCTGTTTGGGTAAGAAGTGCTGGAAAATTTGATTAGACTGTAGGCAAATCTGACTGCAGTCAAAGTGTTGAAATCCCAACTTGAAGCATTTTGTACTATTGTCCTGACTGGCTGACACTGCTACTGTATGCTTATGAATATCCCACACCCTAAGGGCAAAAAAATACACTTTAAATGAGAGTTGTGTTTTGTTTTTTTCTACTGTTAAACTAATTGAATGGAGCCAGGACCTCAGCAGTGAAAAATACAAGTGTATTGGATTACCCTGAGCTTTACAGACAAACAAACAGGAAGTCATTACAATCAATCAGGGGTGTTTGCGTACAACTTGTTAGTCTGCACCAAAATTATCATCATTTTGTCCTCAGAGGTGTACAAATTGCTTTGTCCCTTCTCTTCCACATACTATCAGGCCTTCATTCACTGCAACTCACTTCAAGCTGATCTGTGCAATTGACCATAAAAGAGCCAACAAATCTTTAAGCTTTCTGTTTTGTTGCCCTATAATTATGGTGCGGACAAAAAACACACGAGCCCTGAGTGTGAAATGATTACAGTGTGCTGAACAAGCTTGTACAAAGAGGACATAGGTGGTAAGCAAAGCAAACCCTGCCAATCCATGCACCAGCACACACACAATCAGAAATGAACCTTAAAATGTACTTCTGGCAGGGCACTGAGAGTGTTATTCTGAGAGTATCTGCTAAGGTTTTCTTATTTTCCCAAATGCAACAACTGAGATGGAAACTGTGTGTTTGTGTCTGCATCTGAGGATCCAGGGGCTACTATGAATGTTAAAAATCAGGCGTTTTCTTTTTTCTAACATTCACAGTTTTTCCTGGTTGATGGACCCACCTGAGCCTGAGGTGAATGGTAGTGCTCCCCAGATGGCAGAGGCTCTATCAGAACACTGTTGGGTGTCGCTTCCATCAGCGATTTCCAATATCAAGTGAAGTGGAAAACACAACATTTTCTGACTTGGCGCCAAAAGAAAGAGACAATCTGGTGAGATTGGCTCAGCCAAAGAGCTGTAGTCAATCCTCATAATACAGTATTGGAGACTAATGAGCTCCTGAAATAGCTGTTTCCTGTTTTTCAGCTAAAAAGCGAATGAGGAATAGTTTCCTGCAGCAGCAATTCAGTTAAAATTGGCTATATTGGAAAAAGCCCCCAGTATGTGATTCAAGGACTGGGATGGTGGTTTAAATAAGCCTATTTGAGCTTAAGTTTGTCTCTTTCAATAGTCAGAGTCCACATGTAACTATCTGCCCGAGTGTCTGAAAGAATAGAAGGCTACTGTATCTCTGCTTGGTTAATTCACCCCTGTCCTTGCTCATATGCAAGAGACCCAAAGTATCATGAACATGCAGTAACGGGATGCAGAGAATGAATGTCTCCTGAAGAAAGATCCTGCACTTACAGATGTATTGATTAACCTTTTGTCTCCGGTACTACTTCCACAGAAAATTATACTATTGGAAAAAGCCAAAGTGATCATTGGGAAAGCACAGCTTGCAGTCCACAGTTTACTTACATCCTTCATACTTGCTGCCGTTATTAATAGAAGAAGGTGAGCCTTAACAGACTTGACATGACACCTTGAAAGGAACAGTATGAGGAAGCTGGCAGCAGCCTCTATAAGCAACTCTTAATTCCTTTAAACTATAGCATGAACCATTTTGTTAAAATGGTAAGCAGATCTTTAAAAAGGTGGCTTAGAATTATCCTGGCCTGGGTAAAGGGCTACCAGACTAGGCTGCAGCAGTGACACAAGCAGAAAGTTATCCATCTCAACAATCCACTGCTGTGTAGAAAAACCAATGACAGCTGCCTGGTTCTGTCTCTCCCCATCTTGTCCTCCACGCCTTATCCCAAAGGCTGTCTTCAGACCAAAAATAGCACTATTCAGAACAGTCTGTGCAGGTGTAGGTGTGTCGTTATGGGTGAGAAAATGAAATACAAACTCGGAAGTCCAGTTTGAAGGTTTATCAGAGGCCGAGATAATAATAATATATAACACATCTGACACAATAATAACCTTTGTGTCAGAATTTTGCAATTCCGGAGAGTAATTATATCAGCAATGATTTGCTCCTTTATCATGTTGCTTGTGAGACAAACAACAGAAGTACAATGCTACAGTATATGGTGCACACAATAATGTAGTCAAACGGAAATGTAGATGAAATTTGTTTTGTGAAAGCCGAGGCAAGATCAACTGTTTCGCAAGACAAATCTGCATTGTTTTGTCTGAGCCCTCTGCGTCAGCACTCCTGCTGTGTCGGAACAGCGGGTTTTGTTGCCTGTGTTTTTTTAAGCAGTGCTAATGTTTGTCTGAACGCAGCCTTAATTCCTGTCATCCTTCTTGTTTCATATGCACACTGACACAAGCCTGGAAAGAGAGCTTGCAATTCAGCCAGCTTTGCCAACAGATGGAGGGAGCCAGGATGTTTGGGTGGCCAGTGTATCAGTACTATTTTCCTGGTATAACTTAGCCATTGTGTATTCAAAGCAGTACATTCCCTTGTCTGGTAGATTCAGACTGTATCATCTTAACCTGAACTAAGTGTTCCAGGATCCCAAATACATTTTATTCCCTTCATCATGCTGTCTGCACCACACACCTTATTCAGTCTTGTCTTCTCCTTATAATTTGTTTCATCCCTTGTTGCAATTTACCTTCCTTTTATTGTAAAAAAATTTCATTATTCATTATCATTCTTATTATTATCTATCTTTCTTATTATAATCTCTTACATAACTGCTCAAGTATCAGTATTCAGTTCTTTCTGACTAGCTATGGGCATGTAAGGTATTTGTCTGTGCATATCTGGAGGTGTAAACACCCTTGGCATGAGAGATACTGGACCATATTTCAACAAAAAAATAGGCTCCCAACACAATAAACAAAGCATATACACACAAATATGTACATATAATCCACACAGATCAATATCAACAGGATGTATTTGGCATTATTGTATTTTGTTTAGGTTCAAGCTCTTTTCAAGGATTTCCCCTTAAGCCACAGCTTCCTGTGCACTCTTGATGCATGTTATAAAAAAGAGATTTGATGATATGAAGTGGTGAACTCCTGCTGTCTGGGCACTCCATACAAAATAGCAAAGTACATTGAAGTGTTGCTGCATTGTGTTTCACTGGAGCATTTGTGTAATATTTAAAACACAAATTTTTACAAGTCAAATCTTAAAAAACAGACATTTTAATACACCTTAAGTTTACCTCGATCAATATAATCATGGGGTTTCATTGCTTCCATTATATTAGGTGAAAATGGGTTTGGTCAGTTACTTACACCAGTTTGGCTTCAACTGTTTTTAATAAAGAATTAAAGCAAGAAACTCCACCTCAAAATGTTTCTGATTGGCAGATTTTTAAACTTTAGACAATCGGACTTAATATTATAAATTAAATTGTTGCCACACTTCTTAATAGTTTGACCGCAGTAAGTAGCATTACTGTAGGGGAGGGGTCTTCCTCTGTGATGTTGTCCTGCGCCGTTATGTTGCATTATAACTGAGACTGGCGGAGAAGCTGTGTACCTGAATATCGGTAAAAACCAAAGCCAGGCCGTCCTTGTAAATAAGAAGTTGTTCTTAAGTGTCCTGCCTGAATAAATAAAGCTTTAATAAAACAAATTAAATGACAATAAATCTGTATTGAAACTTAAGAAGCAAACAGCAGCAGATCCATGCTAACAATAGCTGGCAAGCTAAAATCACAAAATCTTTCACATGCTTTGCAGAAATGTTAGTTTACCTGTCCAATAGGATGAAAGCCAACTCTGTGTTAGTTTTGTTGGTTTCAAAACCGTGACTCAAGACTTTCTGATGTTGACTGTGTTTTCACCCAGAATCAATCTGATTCTTGTTTGGCCTGAAGGGCTCCAGCACATAAAACTTTGTTGTTGGTTTTTATCCTTATGTGGAGCAGACACGTGCAGAGGAGGGTGTGCTGGGTGCTTGAGCACCTGCCCTTTTTCCCTTTGATGCCCAAAGTGCCCTTTTTTCACTGCAATGTCCTTAATTTATTTATTTTTAAATTTGTAAAGGCCCTTTTGTGAAGGCCTGACCAATCAAAGTATTAACAAAATGAATGAATAATAATTTCGCAGTAAATAAAATGACCCACATGATGAACTGATGACCTCACCCGTGACGAGCCCTCCCGTTCAGCTGCACTGCCTACACGACACCTACGATACCGTCAGTAAGAGGGGTTTGCCGCAATGTGCTTGTTGTGGGTTGTTGGATGTATTTTACAAGAAAGATGCAAAGAGAGCATGCACAGTGGTTGTGTATATTGCCGTGTGTCACCTGTAGAAGTAACGTTCGCTGCCGGTGTTCTGACGATATATGCTGCCTTGTCAAAAAATGCTACCGTAGCGCAAATTGATAGCAGAGTCTATCGAGTTGCTCTGCCCTATCGAAAAATGCTACCTTATGTGTTCCCTTTTCAAATCCCATAACTTTATAACTCTCACAGTATTATGACATCTTCTCTTTGTTGTTAATGTGAAAGATTAATGCTAGCTTATTTATTTAGATTTATGATTAGACATAGAGTCAATAAAATAAATATCTCAAATATATCTCACAATTCACAATGCAATACATAAAATCATTATCACAATATTGCATCACACAATAAGCAAGCAACACACGTATTCCCTGTGTTTCTTTTTCTAAACTGCGTCACAGCATTTGCTGATGTATCGATACAGAAGCATCTGTATACGCGTATCAGCAAGGAATACATAACAATATATATCTGTATCGATATTTTGAGAACAGCCCTATTTAAATCTTTGTTCCATGTGCCCTTTGAGCACAGCCCTTCCAAAGGTCTCTGCATGGCCCTGACATGGAGTTTTTGTTAAAGACTGTGTTGTGCTGGGAGCTTGTTGTTTTATGGCCTTAGCGTACTCCATGTTGTAAGTGTGTTGTTGCTGTTTAACAGATTCAGCAGGCGAGCGGCTCGGTAGCGCGCATGCACAACAGCCAGTGGATTTCCCGGAAAATCTTACCTGGAGTCTTCACATAGGATTAGGCAGACTGGCTGTCAGAGGTAACAGAAAAAAACAGCAAGTGGATTGTTTTATGTGACGTTACAACCTCTTCACACACAAGCAATAAAAAAGGGATTCATTTCATTAAAAATAATCCATATAACCCTTTAAGCATATCTTGACTTCTATGTTGTGATCATTAAATTGAAAAACAACAACCCTGAAAGAAATATTTTGGTTAAGTTGTGTTTGGAGATGTATTCCGTAAAATAAGAAAGTACTCAGATTTTCTTTGCAGTCAAAAGGTTTTGTGAATCTGCTGATGGCTCTTCTGAAGTTTTACTTCAAGAGCACTGTGTCAGTTTACCTTGTTCCACTGAGCTTGCCTGGTTCATTCGCCTTTTAATATACACAAATACATTGATTATATTGATTGATACCTTTTATGGTTTAATAATGTTTGATGCTTATGTATTATGTATGACTGTCTGATTGCTCCATAGTTTTTATTGTTGCTATTTTTATCATTGGAAAGCACTTTGTGACTTGCTCTGTGAAAGGTGCTATATTAAATAAATTTTACTTACTTACTTTTAATATTCTGTATTATATGTGATGCTGATGATACACGGGGCAACTTTTTGAGCAATGTTGCTGGGCAGTCTTGCTAGTGGCAAGTCCGACTATGTTTTGAACGGATAGCGGCGGTACGGGGTGGGTGGCGGAGTGGTGGGGGAAGGGGATTACGGTAGTAATCTTTACTCATTACCACTGACGGCAACGTTGCCCTGCACAATTGCTCTAAAAGTTGCTCTGTGTATCACCAGCTTAAGAGAAGGACTTTCACAATCCTGTCCTGAGTTCTCTGTGTGCTGTTTCTGTCTGCCTGTCTGTTAATTGTTAGTTCTTGTTCTCTGCCTGTGTTATGTCTGTTCTCCCAGTAATCTGCCTGCCTGCCAGTCTCTCTGTTCTCCCCTGCTGTCTCTCTGCCTGCCTGTCTCGTTAGTTCTGATCCCTGTCACCTGTTTGCTCTCCCGCCCTGCTCGTTTACCTGAGTATAAATGTTTGTCAGTTCTGTTCAGCCTTGGCAGTGTTATCATTATGTTATTATGTCAAGTGTCCTGTACCCCTGTGAGTTTTCTTCGATGGATTTTTGGAGTTTCTTCCTGTTGTGGATTTATGTGTTGCACTGCTTGGACTTACCTTGACCTGTGAGTGTTAAATAAATATCACAAACTGGATCATGCCCTCTGGTTTGGGTCCTAACCTGCCTTTGCACTCGGCCCACCGTGACAAGGACAGGCCAGATTTAAACCCTAGAAATCAGAAGCACATGATATCTTTGACCACTGATTCTCCAATATGCACCAAAAATAGTGAGTTACAATGGGATGTTATGAAAGACTCACACAAAAGAATTAAATTGTATTTTTTAAGGTAAAAAATAACCAGGCCTCTTTTACATTTTTAGTTAATAACATTGAAGTAATTTCACACTTCAATGGGCCTCTGCATTAATCATTCCATTCCAAACAGTTGGCAATAAGCAGAACAAATCTTAAGGTAAAATTAACTAATTTATACAATGACCATCTTGAACAGGAATTTTCTAAGTGGTTGGTTTGGACTGAATTGGCTTTCATTCAAACCAATCTTCTAAAGCTTTTTACAGTTGGCAACATGCCTGTAGCTTTGTAATCTCTTGGTTCTTTATTTATATACAACTTTTTTTTTTAAGTAATTTTTTTTTTGTGTGTGTGTGTAATCTATCACAGTAACTAATTAGTTATTCATTAACCAGGGGTTAATAAACTGATGACTTATGACCAATATTTTTATGTAGTGTTTACATGTAAACACAACACTGACATATCATCACCGTATAAGGTTGATATGGCGTGTAAGTAAACACTTGCCTATTTACACAACCAGAAGGCATGGGGCAACAATATGTAGCACACAGGAAGGATTATGGGTAGGGCCGTGATCTGATTGGTTGGTTAAGTCGGTTGGTTCGGCTGCTGGAGCAAAAGTGAGGTGTTTAAAATGAGACTCAGAGACCAAGGATTAGATGTAAGATAATGCCGGCTTCTTATATTTGAAGATATGTATAAAAATAAAAATATTGGTTGGTACCAAAAATGAAAAAGTACAATAATAAAACAAGTAATGAATAAGGCGATTATTGATATCACAATCAGGCTATGACATCAGCATGAAATGCTTGCTTTCCAAATTTAAAGTGAGTATTTCACTCTTTGAAGTAGTTCTATAATCAAATTCCCGGGTGCACCCTTTAACCTGAATTTCTGTTAATAACACCACATTCAAGTTTGTTCAGATCCAGTTCAATAATACAATCCAATAGAATTCACACAGTACAACAGTAA